>NW_026940562.1:0-12034 GCF_032062105.1 Saccostrea cuccullata
AAACCTTAAAAATGTCATTTATTTACCTTTGTCTAACTTGGGTGATTATCTTGTATTATATGTTGGATATATTAGTTGGACACTATTTTTAATTTGACCCAAAAAAGAAGAAACCTGGAAAATCTTTTATTTCTTTGTATGAACAAATTATTTGATGTCATGCAGTTATTTTAACCAAAATATCAGGACAATCTGAGGACTTTTAAATAAAAAGTTCTCATTATACTCAAGGAAACCATCAGTGTACCTACCAAAGACAAAATAGGAATGTCAACTTGAAAAAGTAGTCTGGGTTCCTTTTCTTCAAAAGGTAAAATTCTGATGAATTGGGTGATTCTATGTTACTTTATGCCTATAAAGTAAAATATTTCTTCCTCCATTTTGACTGTATGGACTAAGAACTAATTATATAATTGAATCAAACTTATTTCTTTCATGTCATTCTTAATGTCATAGTAACCATCATTCATATTATGTACAAGTCTCAATCCTAATAGATGAATCCACATTTTGTTTTTATTTCACATCCCTTGGCAACCATATTTGAGGGAAACTCAAAATTATCTGTTCATGTCATTTTCTGGTGTATACCTTCATCATCTGACATAATTTATTTACTTCTTGTATTTTGATTTCCTAAATCAGACCTATTCATACATAGAGGATGGTGTAAAGTTACTCTTACCCAACACACCCAAGGGTAGAGGGGGAGGGGAGGGGTTGAATCCCTTTCTTTTGTCCAAGGAAAACCTGAATTTTAAAGTTTAAAAATGATAAAATTGAATTCAATTAATAAAATTAATCTTAAAGTTTCTTTTTTTTAAATTTGAACATTTAATTTTTTTTCCTTTTGATTACCAGACTGTCTAATAGGTAAACTGTATAAAACTGAATACAGATCATTTTAAAGTCTTGCATTTTTTATGGCAAATCATTAAATAATGGGATAATATATATATAAACCTCAGCCATACATAAACAGGGAGTAAAACTGAAAAGCCATGCAGGTTTGCATTCTTAATCTTATTTTTGTTTACTATATCACACATGTGGGGGTTTTGTCCAATGGAATAAATAAATAAAAAGAGGGGGTATCCTCTCCTTAAGTTTTCTGTAACCATTAGCACAATCTCAATAAAAACAGCACCTTTTAGAAAAAAGCTTATGGCTTTTTTCCTGTTGTATGTTAGACAGACTTATTTTCTTTGAAACTGTGTTCATGTGAAATTGAATCCTTTTGACCTTATACCTTAAAATTGAAGAAGTAAAAAAAAATTATACCTGTTTAAAATTGATGACCATGTTCAGTGAGATACTTTAGTGAGATACTTTAGCAACAAAAATAAAGGACATGTGACCCTTCTATTTATAACAACACTTCTTTTTTTAAAATTCAAAAAAATTTATTCAAAAAATTTACACATTTATTTCTTCTTCTTTGTCTTCGTCTTCTGATGATCGGTCCTCAATCAGTCGCGTCAACAAATGTCCTTTCTTTTCCACCGAGTCTTTAATCTGGGAAAAAGGGATGCGACAATACACGTACTCTGTAGGACAATAATGAGGTGGAAACGTTAGTCCTTTTTTCTCCATCTTGATATAATATTTCAGACAATCTCCAATGTCCGAGAACCATGAACTTTCATTCCGAATGGTGTTGATGGGTGTCAGATGATTCCTTTGAGTACAAGTAACCCATTTGTATTGCTGATAATGTTGGTTGATTTTCACCCTCACTTTAGATCCTGTTAGAGGTGGGATTTTCATTCTTTTTTCCAACCACACATTGTCCAGGGAATAGCCTGGATGATTTTCATAGAAATCCATGACGCAGCACAGTTAAGGTTACAGTAAGGAGGCGGGGCCTAATTTGTACGGGAAATGTTTACTATGACGTCACGCAAAATATAAGGTTTTCAAAATAACACAAAATGAAATTATTTGCTATTTTATACAGCTGGATAGCTGTATACTACTTAAAACTTACTATTACATGTACATGCAGTTTTGTCGTTTGTTAAATCCCTAACAACAGAATATAAACGATGCATCGATCGCAATGCACTTGTCAATGTGACGTCATTTCGCAAAAATGACGCAGTTTTTACACAGTGAGAGGCTGATCAAGTCACATTTTGTACAATGAAAAATCTCTTTTGTTCTCAAATAAAATATTATTTGCAGTAAAATAAAAAGCCATTAACTTGGATGCGATGTCTATTTTAGTATTTTATTTGTAAACTTTACGTGCATTCTCCAGACAAGCGATACTGTCGTGTGTTTGTATGCAGATTCATTGAAAAAGTAATGGAAGTTGCCTAATAAATCGATTCATTGCAAGGGCATACCCTCAATATATTTTGTCAAAAATTTAAACATAAACTGAAGAAGCATTAAGATATTTGAAAAGTTCTGCGAACCTCTTGAAATCTTGAAAATAAATTAAATACAGCTATATTTAATGTAGTTGACCAGCAAAATATTCAACCTGCTGTCCAACAAATTAAATTTTACCAATTAAAAAAGGGAATCTATATAAGTTCGCAGCACTTTTCACAAACTACATGTAGTGAAGAAAAGGATTATAAAATAAACTAAGATTTTTAACTTGGTTATGCCCTTGCAATATTGAAATTTATAGATGACCTCTAAACTGCAAGTATAATTGCCAAAGTCATGTGACGTCGATATCACATGACAAGTCTAAATAAAAAAAATCTAAATGTCCCCAAAATGTAGATTTAAACCACATTTCATTTTTTGGAAATCAGTGAATTCCTAAAAAGATTCGCTCATTCTTATAAAGTATGTATTTTTTATCTTAAAAATCGCCGATATTTCCATTTGTATCCTTAACTGTGCTGCGGATGGCTCCTATTTTAGTTTTCATCCACCCTCCTTGCATGTACATACACTGACTAATGGGACTCTCACAATACCAACGATACTGCATCTTTGGGAAAAACACGTCTGACTTGTTCCGTGTAATTTTTCAGAATGAGAGAGAGTTGTTTGTTATATACCTCTTGAATAAAGCTCCGCTTTATATATATGTACCTTTACTGTAAGAGCCGTGTGCAAAACATATACGATAGACCTACGTTTTTTATGTACACAGGTAAAAACTTGGCAGCGATTCAAATCCCTGATTGTGACGTCATCCTTACAAAACCTAATGTATAGAGAGAGCGCTTAGTTGTGTGTTTATAGGGAAATAACTAACAATACTAGAATTTTGGGGTTTTTTCTTTTATTTTTTATTCATAACAACAAGAACAAGAACATCATTATAATAATAAACATTCAAAACTTTTCTTCAGTTCTTTTTGCATGGGGAAGGATCTCCTCATGTACAAATAGTGTGTTTCACAACGGTTACCACGGTTAATGATATCGTATCTTTTTAGGGGGCCCACTTTCTTACCATAATCTTTAATACAATCTCCGGGTTTTTCTATCCATTTCCCTTGAAACAAAGTGCTTTCGGGTCCCTCTCTCTGGTGAGGCAAGACGTAATTGATTTTCCATTTGAATTCCCGATACTTGGGATGTCTGGGTCCTGCTAAGAGCAGGATGCTGTCCCCTATGGGATCAGGTAACTTGATTCTCTTATACAGATAGATTTCATTGAGACCTGTTTGTCCTGGATTCTTATCAAAGAAATCTTGAATACATGTCTCTTTGTTTTTCATCCATTCTCCCTTTAAACTAGTCCCTTCAGGTTCTACTATTTTCCAACGATACTCTGAGGTTAAAATTTCCATGATGTGTGCTCTGTCCCTCACTCAGATCAGAAATGATCTCTAGGATTTGTAGGTCTCCTTTTTATATAGAGACTGGAGTATCTATTTTTAACTTGCAGAGGAAAAAACCAATAGAGAATTTTAAATTAGGAATAATTCAATAATCTCACTCTTTTATCACTGAGTGTGGTAAAAAAAAAAAATCTAGGTCTGATTGCTTTAACAATAGCAAACATTAAATTTGAGTTCTGTCTTTTTATTTATAGTTAACACAGAAATATCCGTTTGGACTGTTGAATCTCGCCTCGACAGATGGGGCAAAACTGAAAAGAAGGAGCACACAAAGCACAGCAGCATACGTGTCCACAAGGTAGAAAAACGATTTGTAATTCCTCGTCTAAACAAATGTGACATTTTCCTCGAGCCTGGAGGTCTGGTTCTGGGTTCAGTAGAGGTTTGATCTCAGGTAAAGGTTTATATCCCTGCTTCTCTAAGTCCCCGACAAATATACTCATCACCCAGCTTCGTCCTTTATACTGATTAATGTAAGGACAATTGGGATTCCAATAAGCATGTTCTGCATACGGATCCTCCTCAAGATCCCAATTCGTTAAAGTCATTCCACAATGAAAACAGGTAGCGTTATCTTTCATTCCCCTGTAGAAAAACCCGGCTCGAGCTAGGTTTTGGTATTTTTCCTAAGAGAGGTTCTGGCCATCCCTGCTCAAAAGTAGCTTCTCTCTTTGAGATCTGAGCATACTGGGGATAACGCATGGGTTGGTCTGGCTCGCGACTCCCCATGATTAGAAATGACCTTTGATTTTGAATAAGAATACCTTTTATAGAGAAAAAAAAAACACATAAAAACAATTCAATTTTTTATTTGTAACAAACAAACAAACAAACATATCAATAACCATAAGGTAGAGTGTTATAATTCTCTACAATTTGTCTCTTGTCATATACAATTCTAACTGTTTTCTCTGAAGGTTTGTTCACCACCTCATAATCACGGGTCCTCTGGATTTTCCTGGGATAGGGGACTTTTACTTCCTCTATTTCTCCCTTGAGCATTTTTTCTAAAGTCTCTGGGCACACCAACTGAGAGGTTCGATGGTTGAGAGTGACCCCTTTGCATTTATGAACCTCGGTTCCTTTGTCCGTCCGGAAACCATAATTTTTAGGACCTGCCGACATGAATTTGGTAATGTGATCCTCGTCTAATTCGTCGGTCCATTCTCCTAAACTATGACCCAAGGTAGGATTAAAAGCTCCTTCCTTGTGTTGGTAAATGATACTGTCCGTATCGAAATAAAGGCCCCGTTCTTCTAAAGGTCGTAAAGTCTCGTAGAGATGTAAGCGAGCATAGGCGGTGGTAAAACAAGCCAACGTTTCCAAAGGGACATTCTTCGACGAATTCCTGTTTGTCTTGAAAATTCACTAGAATCTTGTCTTCAATGGAATCTTCTTTATTGACTAAGAGTCGCACACCCTTGATGTCGAGAGTCGAATTTTGTAAGAGTTGATGTAATTCCTCTACTTCGTCCAAGTATCTGACTTTGGGTAATAACAACCGTTGAGCAAATTTTCCCCACAGACAATTTAAAAAGAGTTTAGCAATGGTTCTTAACACTGGATTCTTCTTGATACTGAGAATGTCCATCATGAATCCTTCTTTGTATAACACTTCTCGAATGTAATCTTGTTCTTGTTCTGAGGTCTTACATTCGGGGGGAAATCCGGACGCTTCCTGTTTGATCTTGAGGAAGGTATCGATGTACTTTTTAAATAAGTCTTGATTGCTTTCTTTGAAATGCCACACTTCGTAAGTTTGCTCTAAGGTATAGCCCATGTCCAGGGCTTTATGTAATTCGCACGTCACCCAAGTACCCGTGAGACTACGTTCCCGATCGGTGTGTTGACATGGGTGTTGAGACGTAGAGTCTTGTTGTTGGGCACACGTGCAACATAAGGGAAATAATAACTTACCTCCCGTCCGATAAGGTAATACGGGGTGAAAGAGGCCTCGGGGTGGTAAGACCCGACAGTGAATGAGACCGAAATAACTTCTCACGTCCTGGAAGTCGTCTGTGATGATCTCGGGATGCCCTAGGGGAAAAGGTCTGTGTTTCAACACGTAAGGGTATAAGGAACACACGTCCACGTATCTCATGTCCCCTTCTTCACAATATAATTTAGTGGCATTGGTCTGGCCTCCGTACAGGGCTTCTCGAGGTTTCAAAGGATCCGGAATGTCCAGATCTCGTACAAATTGCTGTAAACTCTCATCTTGTCGCACTTGTTGATCGAAATCGTGCTCCCAGATACTACACACGTTGTACCCCATGTCCTCTAAATCCGCAGTCCTTCTGAGAGTTTTCTCGTGTAATTGTTGGTAAGTAAATTGGGTCCGGTGAGGATGAGTTTCCGTTTGTAAACTGGGATAGCAAGTGGGGCATCCGTGCCAATAGCATCCGTAAAATTCGTAGACGGTACGAGTTGCTTCCTGATATCCGTCGACGGTATAATTTCCGATCGGGACTTCGCCTCCGTTTCTGGCATGTCGTATGTGACATCCATTCTGATGACTCATCCAGGTGAGCCATCGACAGGCTTTGGCCGAATATTGTCGTGCCGGTTCATACCCGAGGTTCGGAATGATAGCAATGCTGTCTTTAGGCATGAAATTTCGACGGTACGCTAAATTAGCAGCACTGGCAAACGTGATGGATTCCTGGAAAGGGTCCACGTTGACCAACTTCTTGAGGGTGCTTCTAAACCGTGCACAGCATTTGTGTAAAATGTCGACGTCCGAGATACAATACCCTACAAACTCTTTCTGGAAATCAAACACTTTTCCCCTCTGTTGGTCGTACCATTCGTAAAAAGCTTGGCGTCCACTGGTAGTCATTTCGTCCGGATTCTAGAAAGCTGCCGGTGGATAAGGTCCCACGTAATTCTGGTTCTGTTCCGTATTAAAAAAGTGGGGGAAATAACCTTTCTTCATTTCGTTCAAATCGAAAGCGGAGGGCGTCTGGGCCAAAGGAAACGTTAAGAAACTATACGAGTCGATGAATTTGAGTCCACAAATTTCCATGGACAAGATCTTACTCCCGTTCATGATCACGTTAGGTTTCAGGGGAGAAGAATGCACTATGTAATTCAAAATGAATTGTCCGTCGTATCCTTTGAAGTTATGGGCGATGACGATGGCCCCGTCGTGTACTAAAGTGGAATTTTTAGTACCTGTAGTGGGTTGAAATAACCAGTCCATGAACTTCTTTAAGGTGTCTGGGCCTTGAAATAGGTGCTGACGGGGTCCCATGTGTTGACAATGAGGACAAGGTTGGTCTATGGGTAAGTCATCGCAATGTTGACAGACGCGATGTGCCACACACAGATTAGGAACGTGAATGCCCGATTCCTGAGTGCATTCGAAATCGAAATAAATTGTAAACTCTAAGGTGTCTTCTCCCTTCTTCTTCTTCTTCTTGGGCTTCAGTGGAACGTAGCACCGATGATCGGCATCGACGATTTTCTTACAGATCTTACACTGTTTCTGATCTCCGCATTTGTGATGAGGAAATAATTTCTTAGGTATCCAGGAGTGACATTTCTCGCATAGCCCCATTAAATTGCAGACAGTAGTGCTGGTCTTCTTACTATGGGGTTTTAAATGATCTTCGTAGCAGGTCTTGTTCTTAAACATTCCACGGCATTCCTGGCATTTAATCTTGATCCCTTCATCGGGACATTGAGGGTGTGGTCCTAAACAATAGATTCAGCGATGTGGACATTTGGACCGATGTTCTGTGACAGTTCTGTACCCCACGTCGCAATGATCACAGTAATATTGGTTCCCCGTTACTCCCGGCATGGATATGATGGCATCGCAATGACGGTTGTCTAACAAAATGTTCAAACAAGTTCCATCTCCCCAGCCTTTGAAGATGCGCTCTAAACAGAGTTTAGTGGAAGTAGACTTGAACTGAAATATTTTCAATCGATACTGAGGAGCTAATACCTGTTGTAATTTCGGCCACTCTGCATTTCCACAAGCTTGAGTGATATCACATCCGGCCTGTTCCATGAGGGCTATGGCTTCGTTCTTCTGATCCAAGGATTCCTTATCTCCCTTCCGCATACGGAGCCAACGTTTTTCCCATTCCGGGTCTGGATGATCGGGTTTCTGACTGTGTAATCGAGTGACGACGATGGCTCTAGCCAAACAAAATTCATCATGGGGATTGACGATCCGAACGATGGCTCGTTTATTTTTCTTGAAAGTTTCTTTATCCAGTTGTAGATGTTTGGTTCTGTCTCCACCACTCCCCTGGGGATTCTCGATGTGTAACAGATCGAATTCCGTGGAGCCGTCGCCGATTTTGAACTCCTTTTTGGATTGTTGCACACGTTGTATTTCTTTAAAAATGACGTCTTCGTTTAATTCTTTACATTGCATAAACTGGTAAGAAATGTCTGAATCCAGAGAATCGTGACTTATGTTCAGGCGAAGGTAATCGTTAGGATCACACTGCATTTTCGATTTGAAGTCCTGTAACATGTTTTTGAATAATCGCCGAAGGAAAGCTGTGTTTTCTTCTTCTGGAAATTCATCGAAATGAACGACATATCTATTTTCATGCGCTTTAAATTTTGGAGAGGTCCTTTTTTCAGCTAGTCTCATGTGATAATACTCCGAAATGGGTTTAGGTGGTAAATCTATTTCTCTCTCGGTACTTTTTCGTTTCAATATTCGTCGAGCCTGTACCTGTTTTTCTCTAGTAGAATCCATGTCTATCAGCTGATGGCTGTGACTGAAGAATGAACCCAGAGTGAAAGAAAAACCGTATTTATATACAGTGGATGACGTCACAATGCATAGGTAAGTTTTTTTTTTGCACACGACCCTAAACAAACTTGAATCGCTGCCAAGTATTTACCTGTGTAGTCAGCATTTTTTTTTTTTTTTTTTTTTTTGCACACGGGCCCCTGACTTGAATCGCTGCCAAGTATTACCTGTGTAGTCAGCATATTTTTTTTGCACACGGCTCTAAACAAACTTGGCTCGCTGCCAAGTATTTACCTCTGTAGTCAGCATATTTTTTGCACACGGCTCTAAACAAACTTGAATCGGTGCCAAGTATCTACCTGTGTAGTCAGCATATTTTTTTTTTTTTTTTTGCACACGGCTCTAAACAAACTTGGCTCGCTGCCAAGTATTTACCTGTGTAGTCAGCATATTTTTTTTTTTTTTTTTTGCACACGGCTCTAACCAAACTTGGCTCGCTGCCAAGTATTTACCTGTGTCCATAAACAAAAAACGTAGTACCTACGTACCAATGTAAAAAAAAACACTGTGTAAACAACTCCAGTATTTAAGGGGAATAGGTTAGGGTTAGTTAGGGGGTTAGGGTTAGTTAGGGTTAGGGTTAGGGTTAGGGGATAAGGGTTAGTTAGGGTTAGGGGGTTAGGCAGTGTTCGAAATTAGCGTCGGCCCGTCGGTCCTGCGCCGACGTACAAACGGAAGGACTCATGTATAGTATGACTAAATGGGTCCTTGAAATGATTTTGGGCCGATGATGATTTGCAAAGAAAGAAGGCCTAAAAATATGTTTCTATCCTATAACCCGACCGACACATTCAAATTGCTACCATATCTGTACCGCTGGTTTCAATCAGCTGATGCAATTTTTATAAAGAATGTAAATTGTAGCTTTAGTTGAAATATAAATATGTCATCCTAGTCAACCTTCACTTAAATATTAAGAGGAATGATCATTTTTATATCATCTAGCATTTCCTCCTCCCATTTGTTTAGCTTCGTTTTCCATCTCAAGACAGCCATGTTGGGTGTCTACTGTAAATATCCCACCTGTTTACTTCAGTCCTGGGATGTTTGGCCCTCTTATTTAGGTATTTAGGGAAAGTGAAAATTAATGTATTAAATAGAAACTAGATTATGCTTCAATGATTGAGATCATACATTAGGCAAAAAAAAAAAACAACTAACAGACAGACCATGTTTTTTTTGTTTTTGTTTTAGTTTTTTTTTTAAACGTTACTGGAAACAAAAAGTATGTTTACAGTAAAATGAGCATATTTTTTGTATTTTTTTGTTTTGTTTTGTTTTTTTTTTTTTTTCGTTAAACAACATGATTTTTTATTGGTAGAGAATTGATAAACTTATCAAGATTGTCAATTAAAGTTTATTTCTCCAAAATATTTGATGGTATTATATTGGGGCCAATGCTGCCTTGGAAGGACCTGTGTAGACCCTTTATCAGTGGGTCCTTTGGACCCACAGAAAATAATTCCGAATTTCGAACACTGGGGTTAGGGTTAGTTAGGTTAGGGTTAGTTAGGGTTAGTTAGGGCTAGGGGGTTAGGGTTAGGGTTAGGGTTAGTTAGGGTTAGTTAGGGTTAGGGGGGTTAGGGTAAGGGTTAGGGTTAGTTAGGGTTAGTTAGGGCTAAGGGGGATAGAGTTAGTTAGGGTTAGGGTTAGGGGCTAGGGGTTAGGGTTAGTTAGGGCTAGTTAGGGGGTTAGGGTTAGAACTGCACTCAGTTGACCCACCTATCCCCTCCACCAATCAGAACTGATCACGTGATTTCTCTCAGCCAATCAGAATCCTCCCTATCTAGGCCGTTTATACTACTTATTTATTATACCCCCCGCTTGAAAAGCGGGAGGGTATATAGTAATCGTTAATTCTGTCCGTCTGTACGTCCGTCCGTCCGTCTGTCCGTCCGTCTGTTACGCTTTGGGGTACCCATCTCTTATCCGCAACTCCTCTCATACCACTAAATGAAATTAGATGAAACTTTCACAGAATCTCTATTACATATTGCCGTTGTGCACCTCCTATTTTACTTTTTGATCCCGGCCACAGGAAAACATGGACTTTTTTAACCAGTTATAATTATATGGAGGCGGGGGTATCATTTAGTGAGCTCATCGCTCAAAGTACCTCTAGATTTTTTGTAAAATTTGCAGGGTTTAGATATGGAGCTCAAAGGAAAGGGTTATCCTAGGGGTTACTCTTTATCTTCGGGGTCGGCCACGCCTCTTTCTAGTGATTCAGAAGATGACGTGGGGAAAACAACTGAAAACCAAAAAATGGAGGATATCATATTTGCGCTACGTACTAAAATACGATTAGATGCTCAAAAATTTCTCGAAGAAAATGAACAAATTCGCCATGAGGCAAACCAAAAAATTAAAGAATTGAAAGAATCTTTTCAAAATAAGGAGGATGGAATGGCAGAAATTCAGAAAAATCATAAAAGAGATATTCGCGAAAAAATCAAGCACACTGACGAGCTTGAAAAAAAATATTCAAAAAGCTGAGGAAGGTATAACTGTTCTTCAAGAAACCAACAAAGAACTTCTGAAGAATAAAACTGAACAATCAGAGGAAAGAAAAAGAGGAATGGCGGAGGTGGTGAAGCTTAAGAAGGAATTGCATGATGTCTACCAAAACCTTGAAATAATTTTTTGTCAAAGGAAAGTTAAAATATTATGCCTCACTCATGTTTGTGTCTGAGAGTTATCACAACTGTTAAGGGGGAGGGAAGTGTCCTTTTTGTGAACATGTTGCTTGCCATAAATTCAGGAAGTATTCTGAATGAATGTTTTTCAGTGTGTGAGGAAAGTGATTAGTGCTGTTTGATATTGTGGTAGAAAGTGATAAAATATAAGCTGTGACGACACTGGAGGGTTATTGCTCACTATAATTTCCTTTTCATATGTGTGATAGCAATAATTATATCTAAATATCAAGTTATACAAACATTCCAACTATTTGAAGTAATAATCCAAGGCCTACTTTGGAATTTTTTAAAGAATTTAAACAAAGATTAATCTATGTAAAGAAATAATTCATTTATTGAGAATTTGAAAATGTTGTTATTGTTAACCTATGTCTCGGTTAGTGATGTGTATTGTCATATATTTTTATATTATTTATACACATTTTTGTACTATGATGCAATTTTGATAAAAATATTTTTATTCAAATTGAATGTGCTGTGTGCTTTTCTCTCTTATGAAAACTTATATATACATGTAAGAGCTTCTCCAAGCAGCTAAATGAATTGGTGTAGGAAAGAATTTTTAGCTCCATTTTATAGTGATGGAACGATTGTCGCCGACAATCGATTGTCGGTCGTTAGAAGCTCTTCGATGCTACTAATCGATTATAAAATAAATGTCGCCGACATCGCTAACTATAAATAAAATTGTCAAACTTTAATTTTATTACCAAATCCAAGTGCAAAGAGCATAAAAGTAG
>NW_026940563.1:0-119698 GCF_032062105.1 Saccostrea cuccullata
AAAGTCTCTGTGAGACTGAAGCTCTACTGGTTTGTACTTATAGCAAAGGAGGTGAAAGTACTTAAGCAGTTGGGAATTTAAACTTTACAACAGCAATAAATCGAAAAATGACCCTTGATAAAGTCTCTTTCTATTCTTAGTGTAGTCTTCTTGTGTGTAAAGTTATATTGAAATCAGACCAAAACTGTAGGAGGAGTAGCATTTTGAAAGAATTTCTCAGAAATATCTATATTTAGTAACCACGGCAACACCGTTCATTGAAATCAAAAACCGATAAATAGAATTATGTACCTTAGTGTATTCTACTTGTGTGCCAAGTTTTATTGAAATCAGACCAAAACTGTAGGAATAATGGCATTTTGAAAGAATTCGAAATTTCTATTTTTAGTAACCACAGCAACAACGTTCATCGAAATCAAAAACCGATACGCAGAATTATGTCCCTTAGTGTAGTCTACTTGTGTGCCAAGTTATATTGAAATCAGACCAAAACTGTAGGAGGAGTAGCATTTTGAAAGAATTTCAAAGAAATTTCTATTTTTTAGTAACCACGGCAACACTGTTCATTGAAATCAAAAACCGATATATAGAATTATGTATCGTAATTTAGTCTACTTTTTTGCCAAGTTATATTGAAATCAGACCAAAACTGTAGGAGGAGTAGCATTATGAAAGAAATTTCACAGAAATATCCATTTTTAGTAACCACGGCAACACCGTTTATTAAATCAAAAACCGATATACAGAATTATGTATCTTAGTGTAGTCTACTTGTGTGCCAAGTTATATTGAAATCAGACCAAAACTGTAGGAGGAGTAGCATTTTGAAAAATTGTTTACGGACAGACGAACAGACGCCGAGCATTACTTTCGCTTAAGCTCTTCTGGTCTCTGACCAGTAGAGCTAAAAACCAGATCCTTTTTATAACTTTTTGATCGACAAAATATAAAACAAAAGATGTAAAACCAGATTGCAGCATAGCACATTTCAGACTGTTTGCTCAAAATTACCAATAGAACTAAGACCTTAAGCACTGACCAGACACAATCTAACAGAGAACAGACCCATGTTTCGATTTTCTACACTCCCTCGCTAAGGAATATGCAGATCAAAGAATTTTATTCATTTTTGATCGATACTTCCGTTTGTTTTTTTCTCATTCTATATAAAAAAATTCTGTTCTACATAAAATTGAAATTTTTCTGCAGGTTTAAAACTTTCTTTTTGGAATATGTGTATGAATTAAACCTTATATTTAAGGAAATAATAAAAAAAAACTTAACCTTTTAATGAAAACAAGAGCAAAATTGAATGTCTACTTTAAGAATGGAGGCGTACAAGGCCATGTCTATCCCCTGCTCTGCGAAAAGACATATCTCAATTCTAAAAGTTAATGAAAGCTATACTTATTAAAATTATATGGTTTATATCATATTTTACACATTTAATTCTGTACTTCATTGTTTTGATATTTTATTATTAACTTATTTTTTTACTCACGTTTTTAAAATATGTGAAAACAAAAAGAAAAAGCTTTACATATGATTCGAACTCTCTCCATGGCGCAGGGTTTGCACAAGACCGACCGTGTTTACCACTACGCTACGTCGTACGAAGTATATGCGTTATCTTTGTCTTTGAGTGTGATTTAAATGAACGGGTTTGTTGAAGCGTACATTTTTTTGCAGAAAAATTCGATTTTCAAATAGAATGGGCTCAGATTTCGTTTTTTAGACAATGAAATAGATTTCACATTTTAACATATCATTGAAGCGAAGTAAACCCATTTTCAACTAAATATGCTTCACTGTCAACTTTGAAATAACAAATGTGAAATGACAAGTCGTTTTGTAAAATAAAACAATAAAAATTTTTGAAGATGACGTTACGGAGAACATGAATTTAGAAAAATATAACTTTTCCGTGAAATTTGAAATTTTGAAAATTCAGAACATATTTTCTCAGAGTGGGGGATTGTTTCAAGTTTTAAATGTGTTTGGACTTTACTATCAGCAAAATTAATAATCGTTCAAAATGGGATTCCTAGCACAATCAGAATTTCAGGGAAAACAAACATGTCATGGGGAAAAATCAATTATGGGGGGGGTAACGATTGTAAACTTTGTTCTCGTCAAAAGAGTACATTGGTGAATGGGATGTTTAAAGACATTAACGTTCTACATTCATATTTGTTGAACCGTGATGCTATTTAGAATGAGAACGATGCAGTGGATGATATTATTTATTTTCTATCAGTAATTTAACTAACAGGAGCAATTTATGCATGTATATTTTGAACAATTTTTCTTTATATGAAAAATACATGTATTATGTATATTCGAACACTTGTACTTCAACTTTTAGCATCATCGTCGGATACTCACGGCTCATAACGTCTAAACTCACTAATCGTGGACCGCTGAAATATCGCCGTAAAATATGCTAATGTGTTTTTTTTTATAGACAACCAGTCAGAAGGTTGGAATTCTTCAATTTTCTGAAAATACGTTATTTTTTTCCATTGATTAGAAATATGTTGACGCACGTGCGAAGTTTAATTTAGAACGACTAAAGGCAATTCAATATATTCACTGACGTTAAAACAAGTCAGATTTTACATTCTGAATATATAGAGAGTACCTCTTTCAAATCTGCAAAATGCACAGGTGAACGGACTTATTAGCAATCGGAGTGTTACCTACGGAAAAAAATTGAGCAACAGCCAATCAAATGATACACACAAACTAGTTACATACGACGATTTTTCGGCGAGTTTGTCCACTGATAATGAGTTAAGAGTAAGATCACACGTGTGGGTATCCGACGATGGGTGATAATTTGACAGTATGTACAGCTCAACGCACTTTTTAAATTCACATGGTTTTTGCATAAATTAAGGTCACATAGCTATAATGTAAAATTGTGTAATATGACAACAAAATATATTTTAAAAACGATTTATAACTTAATTTTGATCATATTCCATTACTTTAAACATAATTCACATATAATAATTGGTAGGATTTTTATATACTCTTGGATGATATAAAATGAGAGTTTCCAAATGTTTCATGGTTTTTCGTCAAATGCAACCATCTTTGTATCCGTTCATTTTAAAGCATACTTTTGCCTTGCCTTAATACAGAAACAGTGCAGTTCATGTATCCTCTGTACTTTCTATACATTAATATGACACTAAAGTGCAAGATGGAAGAAGTATTTCTCATCTGCTCGACTGGTTTCCATGGTAGAACTGCACACTTTTAACATCATACAATTTATGGATCAATTCCTTTTTAGAACATTGACATTTAAAACTTTAGATAATGATTTGAGAGAATATGTACCTTAAACATAAAATATTTAATAATATAAAGATTATGTCTCGTACTGAAACTCGATAATTTTAAGGGGGATGTACAAGCCATATTGGATCTAGTCTGGTGTAAAATAAGAAATACCAAGAATGCGCTTAATACTCCACTAAACTAGCCCAAAGTTACTCAAAGTGCTAATGCACTAATTACCTACTGTTAGAGACCAAAATTAGTAAATAATTAAGTTTAATGTGTTTTAATTAGGAGGAATTTAATCATGTTAGAACTGCGCAGCTACAGCATTCACGAGATGAAAAATGCATTGAAAATGGTGTTAGTTTGATTCATTGATAATATGGCTACAACCATTTGTTTCGCTTTTTTCTTGTCATTATCCATAATTCTTGAAAATTTGATTTTTCATATGGTAGTCTTCCTGAGGCCATGTGTTTATTTCGTCCGCCATTACTCTGTCATACAGAGTTCGAATAACATTGATTTTAGAATAAATGCGACCATAATAACATCAAGACAAGAAATTGCTAAGTAATAATCATTATGGTATATTATTTACTACTGTTATTTGTTGCATCGCATCGTCTGAATAATGAAAATACGCGATTTTAACCCCACTCCAGCAAATCGGGAAAAACTGTTCTGTTTACAGCTCGAATTTCCTTGTTAATATTATTCCACTGAGCACGTGCTTGGCATGTGCATATATCTGCAGTGGATAGAATGCGTTTATTACCATGATTATATTTAATTTTTCATGGAACAAGTCTTGATAATTTGTTGATTTCTTTAAAACTCAAGAAAAAAGATAAAAAATGTCCTAAACATATGTGTTTACGTCGGGTCTTTTTTCTGTGGCGATAGAAGTTATTTTCAAATGGGGTACTGCAAGGAGGATGCTTAGCATTTAATTTGAAAAAGTTAAACAATATGCAGTGCATGAAAAACAAATTGTAATTACATGTCTTACATTCGAAAAGTTGGTACATATGTCTATTTTGTTCAGCAGTTAGACAGAAAAATAGGCAGTTATAAGATTTCCTTCAGGCACCTCACATAAAGCTAGATTGTTTGCAATGACCCACACATTGTATGGAGTAATGTTTGGACATAAAAAAGCATCATGTCTCATTATGTTGACAACGTTGTAAGCTCTCGCCCATTGAACAGACGAAGCTGTTTCTTTGAAATTTAGAAGCAAGAACAATGCTTGCAAAGAAAGGTCCATTGCATATGCTATGTCTATCATCGCACAAAACAGTGAGAGGATATAGCCCCCCCCCCCCCCCCAAATGGCCCGACTCAATTTTTTTTTTACATCCCATTACACGATATTTTTTTTCTTCCATCAACAAATATGTTTAGATTTTAAGGAATTTTTTTCTCACCTATAAATATCGACCCAATAATTTTTCCCTGAGTTTGGAGGACCAGCAAACGTCATTTTAAAGATGGTATAAAATATTTAATTATGTTGATTTTTTTTCTTTACTCTGTAAAATTGTAATTTTGACAAAATGGGCAATTAGAAAAAAAAGTTTTTTTATTCATTAAATCTTCTAACCCACGCTGAATGATGGAGGTCTTTGATAGCATATTGCTTAATTAAAAACACATCCCTTTTCAAACTTGCTTTCACCGGGCAACATAACAAGTATTATATTAACCATCTGCCTTCCTTCACTAAAACGATCTATCCAACCATTGATTGAATTTATAGGAAGTCATTTGTCTTGATATATTGTGAACAAATTCTTATACGCTACTTCAAAGGCATTTTTAAGATATACCATAAATATTTTAGTCGTTTGTTGAACGAGTTCCACTGAGACAACCATTTTTCGTCACAAGTTCCTGTATAATGACGTCATTTTCACATTGTGAGCAAAACTTTATTCAGCATATGCTATTTAAAGAACTTGTGTTTGGTTGTGTGTGCACCAAATTTGTTTCTAATCTGAATTTTTTTTTATAGATACACATGTATCGAGATAGTTCGCGAACTTTTTGATCACCCCTCCTACTAGTAGGTACTAACACAAGGTCATTCATATCGATTTTATGTGTTTAATTTCTTTGTGATTCAATGGTGATAATTAAACTTTTGATAGATAATATAAGTTATCTGTGACTTACAAACTCTTTATTTTTAACTTTGATGGTGCTCATTTTTCCTTACCTGGAATCAAAGAGTTTAAGATTTTTTTTATATCAATACGTACACTATTTAACAACTGTACAATAATGATATTAAATAATAAATAACTTCAAGAAACACTATAACACATTTCCTCTTTTAAAAGTGTTCATATTATTTGAAATATTTTGCAACTGTAATTCTCTTCTACATTTTAAAGATTGTTATGTCCCTCCATATTAAGAAGAGGTCTGGAAAACAAAATTCTGTACTAAAAATAGACCACGTGCTGCTATCCATGAACTACTGTCATGAATCTTTACACTCTTTTTGAAGACAACGATACATTTTTTTTGAACTTGAAATTATCATTTAAAAGTGCAAAATTTAGACATTTTCTCAACAAATGGTTGTAGAGAGAACATTAATGCACAGTTTGCGTATTTTTTTGGATTTTTTTAGGCTTTGCTGAATTCTGTGGCTGCGCAGTTATAAGGAGCATATCAAAAGCATTTTTCTGCAAAAGTATAGATTATATATGCACAACATGCATTCAGTTATGTATTTTAGTCATTAGAAGAAATGTTTACATTTCGTTCTCACTACACTAAAGGTGGCCGTACATCCCCCTTAAGTTTTATTGCAAAAAAAATGTGACTTTATTTCGTTCGAAAATCCATGCGAGTTAAAAGTGCGTTAAGCTGTAGAATCAACGGCAATACCGTGCGCGACGTTGTTGTAGGCTAAACGGTGTCCGCTACAGTCTTGAGTAAAAACGAACATTGGGTTCGCGACATGTAAATAATACAACCAGAGCTGACTTCAGGCGAACGCAGTGACCCAGTGCGTACCCAAATTCTAAAATATCTGACTCTTAGCGAAAGCGAAGCAGACCCTAGTTTAGCACGTCTATGAAGTTGAGTCTGGTCAGTACTGTAGGAAACATGGAAAAAATTACCGTAGATTTCATCCGATTCCTCCGATTCATCTGATGATGTTGAGTCTGAAATTTGAAGATACATGTAACACGTAAATTATATGTTGTTTAAAGTCTCATTCGATAAAAGAGACATGCAATGTTTAAAGAAAATTTGAAATATTTTGGTCATATGGCTTGCATGTGACAGGAATGAAAACACTTACACACTCACAACATAGAGTTCTCTACATAAAATCATACAAAAAAAAACTTTATGCTTACAATTTCGGTTAGACAAACAGAAGATATGTAAATGTTTGCATGTATTTAAATAGGGTCGATGTAAAAAAAAATGTTCAAGGTTGATTGATTGATTGATTGTATACTGTTTAACGTCCCTCTCCAGAACATTTCACTGATATGGAGACGTCACCATTGCCGGTGAAGGGCTGCAAATTTAGGCCTATGCTCGGCACTCAGGGCCTTTGAGCAGGGAGGGATCTTTATCGTGCCACACCTGCTGTGACACGGGGCCTCGGTTTATACGGTCTCATCCGAAGGACCGCCCCATTTAGTCGCCTTTTATGACAAGCAAGGGGGTACTGAGGACCTATTCTAACCCGGGTCCCCACGGGGCTGTTCAAGGTTGAAGAGAAATAGAAAAAAACAAACAAAACACTAACTATTCCGTAATTCTAACGATATACTAACCAGTTGAGGGCTTTTTATCTCTTTTCATCTCTCTTATCTCTGACAAAATCTGAAAAAGAGGTGAAATTAAGTAAAGCCAATAAAGGCCGAGATTTTTAAACGCACCTTTTTTTCAGGTAAGGTAAGGGACGTGCATGATACCCAGAGACATTGGTGGTCGTTTAGATCGTGCGAAGCGCTTATCACTTCACACAAAACAACACAGGAGGTCCACGAGCATTATCTGTACAGCTTGTTTGGCCTATATTTCATCATGAAATTATTAGATCTCAACATTGAAAATAGAAAATATCAACAGTAATTAATGATGATTGTTAAATTGCATAATTTGAGCCTAATATCAAATAAGAAGAAATCTCACCGGCCAACTTTTGTAAAGAAGTCTACAGTAGGTACCTTACATAGTATGTCACAGTTGTAATGAGTTGAGTTCATTTAAAAAAATATTACGTACAGTACAATTGTAGTAGTGTAAGATACATGGTTAGTGGGTTAACCCTTAAACTCAATTGGTAGAGCACTGGACTGGAATGCCAGAGGTCCCGGGTTCAATCCTCAGCAGAGGCAATAAATTGTCTCCGTTACATTTCGCGCCAACGTTGGGACCCTGGTGTTCTCTGGCGGGTGAGAGTGATTTCCCCTAGAACTTCGCCCCACAAGTGTTGACACTCCAAAAGAGATGATATCTCATTATCTGGAGGGGGACAATGTAAATGTGTAAAATACATGACATCCTACTTGCTTGGGCTAGTGGGTTAATCCTTTAGCTCAATTTGTAAATCACTGGATTGGAAAGCTAGAGGTTCCAGTTTCAATCCCAGGAAGAGGCAATAAACTGTCTGTGTTACACAATTTCAAAGGTAATATATTAATCCTTGCATGTCTCTTAAATCTTTAACAACTTTTTTATAATTATCGGAAATATAGGGGCAATTAGAGCTTCGATCACGACCAATAGTAACAGTTACTTCCAGTCTGTATAAAAAGTCTTATAGTCCTATTTCAGAAAAAAATGTGTTCTGTTGTGAAAATTTGCGAACGCAATGGTATCGTAAAGTTCTGCATTTTGAGTACATTATATTATGATAAACCAACTTAAAACGAAACATAAATGTATTGCTTTTGCTCTAATCTTTACTATCCATTACATGCAAAAAATGTTACAAGCTTATTTTTCTTCTCTTTTTTATCGTAAAATTTTCGCCGCCCCTCTTCATGAAAAGGAATAATATACACAAGCTTTATTTATTTAACTGAGTCATTATGAGACGAACTTGATTTTTTAATGACATATTTGTAATACAGACAATTATAATAGATTATAGTCAAGCTGAAATGGTTGGCATTGAAATTGCGTCCTTATTGCGCTGGTACATTTAATATATGCGGTTTACATCAGAAGACTGAGAGTTAATTTTATGTTGGCTTCGAGTTTCAAACAGGGTGAAAGAGTTATACACAGGGACAGGTAGCTAAATGTCAATCAATTTCAAATACCCAGTGATGGACCTTAATTTACTTGACTGACAAGAGAATACAGACCAGATAAGTCTGAGGGCGGGCTAGGGGTTCTGATGCTAGGACAGGGCTCTATTGTTTTTATAGTGTAAATGCATTAATATTTTGAAAATCTTCACCTCTGCTACTAGCTGGGTATTAAGAAGATGAACTACCTACATGGCTATGAAAAACAAGGGTCCTTCTCCATGTTTTGTGGATTTCAAAGTCCCTGGGTCAGCAGTACCAAAAAGAGGGGCTGTGAGGATTTATGAATTGAAAATGAATAAATGCTTTGAAATCTGATTATACATGATAAGCAAGGGTGCCTTTCCAAAAACTATGAAATTTGTTGTCCAATTGTCAGGAGGTCCTGAGGAGGGGTATTATTGATTTTCCTGATTATAACTACTTGTTTGTTCCCTACTCTGCAAATGGGTATAAAGGAACCTAACTAAGCATACTAAGTATAATAATATGATGAGTAATGATGCCTTCTAAGAAATGAGAATATCATTGCCTTTTGGTTTAAACCTCTAACCAAATTTAATTGTAGGAAAGTTGTCACATAATGTTTTGGATGATCTTAAAGGCCAGTGGGCCTCTTGTTCAGCTCTACTTGTCAACGACCAAAGGGTTCTCAAATTATAAACCGGGCAAAATATTGATGAAAAGAAAGAATAAGAAAATCGATAAAAACAAAAGGATTTTCATCGTAATTTGAACCACTGACACAGGGTAATACATGTAAAAAGAAATACCTTTGAGGTATGGTCATGGATTTCTTTAATGGTCTGTTTTTGCCGTTTTATCTTCCTCTGGAGCAACTGACAAAATAATTTTTTAATGCAGTAATATACCTTTTGATTTCTTTATCTATTTGAATATGAGTACATTATATATACATTAAATATGAGCATACTGCATAATTTGGTGAAAACATGTACAGTACTTGTAAGTACATTCAAAACGTTATAATACAAAAATATATTTATAGGAACCTACCGTAAACTTGTCTTCATCTGTCACTTCGAGTTTTCTTCATAATATACAAATAAGAGAAATTCTATGTTACTTTATGCGATCTGTTTATAAAAATAATTTACCAAATGGAAGTATAGAGACACTATCGTAATTTACAATTTGTTTTTAATTTGATCATCATAAAAAAAAATAAGTTTAAAAAAGTACCCCGATGCTCTTATAGCAGCTTGGCCTTCTGCATCACGTGTTTTCTTTAATTGTAAATCGAAGTTTGTGTCATATAGGAAAACTGAAAAGAAACAGAAGTTTGATTACCTGTACTTCAAAATAACAATAATGTAGAATTACTATAGATATAATCGGCAGAAAAATGTCCTGAAACAAAGATATATCTTTCAAGGTACCTATTTTCACAAAAGAAATTATTTTTTAATAAATCGATATTATTTTATATATGTGAAAACTCTTTGTCAGAGTAGAACATTAGCCAAGAACACATCGCATCTTTAGCAAATTCAGTCCACGTTTTGATCAAATCAGACTCACATTTTTTTTTTACCAAGAAAGAGCATCTTTTGGCTCTAAAGCTTATCGTGCAATTCTATTATTTTTTAAAAATTTAAACTAACCCCTCACAAACATGGGACTTTGGTCAAGTTCATCATCGTCATCATCGTCATAAAAATAATCATCATAATCTGAATCGGTATCGGAAACGTCATCTCTACAATCTTTACAGACTGACCATAAGAAATGAAAAGGGCACCAAAAAATGAAATGGACCAAACAAACGGATAAAGCTACAAGTTGGAAGTGAACTGGGAAAATGCTCTTCACACTGTATTCTTCCAGAAAATCTGTTTGCAGTTGCGACCAATAAAACTTGCTTTTTTCATGAACCTTCTCAAATGTGTGGCTAAAATGAAAAAAAGTGATATTGTTAAGGTCATCGAATGTTCATCTGCTGTGATGTAAAGCATCAGTAAATGTAGGAGACTCTTAAATGTGAAATACTTCATGCCTGTCTAACAAAAATATAAGGTTTATTTACATGATTATTAGAAAATCAGGAATTTTGATGATTTCTGAATGGTCTAGACGGTCTTTCCTGAGATGTACCTTAGAGTGAGTTCACCTCAAAGAAAGAATCGGGAGGTTTATTCGGGTTTTCCTTCTTGACCAGTCATAGATTTCTGTATAGTATTTTCAACTCATCAAATTGTCTGTTCTAAAACATGTGTCGTTGTGAATATAAAGACAGCAGACGCCAATATGAGGATATTTAAATACTTATTAGTAAATGGTTGAGTATTGTTTAATAATATTATTTTTTTTTCTTTTTCAAGTACTTGTTAACCTGTTTAAATATAAATTTAACGTGTTGTTACACTATGCATTACTGTATATAATGAGTGTTTATGTTTGATGTAGACAGTAACTAAAGTTTCTCAAGTGTTTTAAAATTCCTGATCATTTAATAAAAGGGCTATTGACTTTTGAATTCGGACTACTCGTGACTATACGGACTTGGTCAGTTATTGGTTAACCTCGGCCTTCGGCCTCGGTCTACCAATTCCTGACCATGGCCAGGTCCGTTTGGTTACGGGTTGACATCATCAATTGTCAATAATTGTATGTTTGTTTTTAATAATGTATGCAGTGTTTTTGAGAAGGATTTTCATGATAATATGAATTTACCCCGGATACGCTAGAGTAAGATTTCTCCGGGAAAGAGGAATGGGTGTGATTCTGCACTTGAGCAGAGCAGACTTTCCACTGGAATTTATATCCTACTCTAGAGTCAACCCCCTATATCAAATATGTTTTATTGCAGTGTATAAAATAAATCTTTTTTTCATGGCATTATTAGGTCTTGCGGTTATTACAGTATACATAAAGTTTTTTTTCTTTCAGAACATTAGGTCAGACTATGAATTAGCATTATTGTATTTGTTACAGATTTTTCTTTTTTTAGAATTGATATGCATTTTAGAATCTTTAATTAGTAACACAAGTCTATCTTATATCCTTGATCGTGAGATCAAGTAAGAGACAAGAAGAGATCATGGAATAAATGAGAAAAAATACTGAATAATAGATAGATAGATATTACATGTATATGTGCATTGCAGATTGTGGAATTTACAAAATACAACAAAAACATTTATTCTCAAATTATTATTCTTATCGTTGCGTCACTATCCCTCATGTTGGTCACAGAACCAATTTTTTACAAAGGTTTAAATAATTTATTTAGCGTTAATTAAATTATTTCAATTGTTATTAGCAATGTGAAAGATAAATAATCGAACACTATAAACAATAAACAGAAGTAAAAAGAAAAGCATTCTTTTATAACTGTAGAAAAATATTGGTGTTTTAATGCGAGATCACGCAGTTATGTTTACACATTACGTAAAGTACGGAGAATGAGGGGGAGGGGGGGGGTAGACTGACCGCTCCATATGTTTTTAGCATTTGGCTGTCATTTAGATATGGATCTTTTTATATAAAGATCGTTTGCCCCCACCCCCTTCTTCATCCCACTATTTTTCGTTGTAGCATGGTCAAACTCTTGCGCATAAGAATATACTAAAAAATAAGAGGAAGATTCATGCATACAATTTGTTTATAATACTATATACAATAATAAAAGTCTTACATCTATCATATTCAAGGGACAACTCCCCAAATAAAATCCAAAACCCATTCCGGATAATTCTTTCAACTTCGGTAAAGTTCAAATCAGAGTTGTCCGTAAAAAGAATGGCGTAGTAAGACACGCTGTAGCAACCACTTACCACCGTCATAATTGTCAAGAAAGCAAATGTGTCCATGAACTGAAGAAAAAAAACACGGTACAGATTAAATACTATAACGAAAACAAGAGGCCCAAGGGCCTTATAGGTCACCTGAGCATTATGCAACAACTTTCCAGTGATTGAACTTGATACACGTTTTAAGCCAGATGCCATGGCATTCACAATTTTGAAAGAGGCACCATTGATCATCATAACTATACACTTAGCAGTTGCTTAGTTTGGTTACTTAATACCCATAGGCAGGGTAGAGGAACAAAAAATGCATTTCAACACATGAACCCTGACCCTTAGGCCTAGATCCACACATTGCACAATTCTTGAAAAGGCATCCCTGCTTTTCAAAAATATTTGATTAATACCAAGGAACAGATTCCAAACAATTCATTCATTTTCAGTATATAAGTACAGCCCCCCTCCCTCTATGGTACCCCTGACCCTGGGGCCTTGAAATTCACAATTACGGAAGATTAGGAACCTTGCTCATCATAACTATATAGGCAGTTCATCTGCTTAATACCCAGGAGCAGGGAAGAAAATTTTCAAAGATTTAATGTATTTTCACTATACAATCAATAGAGCCCCGCCCTAACACCAGAAAACCTGACCCTGGGGCCATACACAATTTTGGAAGAGGCACTCTTGCTCATCATAACTATGTACTTAGTTTATTTAATACGTAGGAGCAGAGAAAAAAAATTTCAAAGAATTCATGTTTTTTCACTAGAAAATAATCAACAGAGCCCCGCCCTAACACCAGAACCCCTGACCCTGGGGCCATAAAATTCACAATTTTAGTAGAGGCTCTCTTGCTCATCATCACTATGCACCTAGTTAGTTTATTTAAAACCTAGGAGCAGAGAAAAAGATTTTCAAAGAATTCATGTATTTTCACTATATATTCAAAATAGAGCCCCGCCCTAACACCATAACCCCTGACCCTGGGGCCATAAAATTCACAATTTTAGTAGAGGCACCCTTGCTTATCATAACTATGCACTTAGTTTATTTAATACCTAGGAGCAGAGAAGAAGATCTTCAAAGAATTCATGCATTTTCACTATATAATCAATAAAGCCCCGCCCTAACATCAGAACCCCTGACCCTGGGGCCATAAAATTCACAATTTTGGTAGAGGTACTCTTGCTCATCATAACTATGTACTTAGTTGGTTTATTTCATACCCAGGAGCAGAGAAAAAGATTTTCAAAGAAATAATGCATTTTCACTATATACTTATTTAGCCCCGCCCTAACACCAGAACCCCTAACCCCAGGGCCATAAATTTCAAAATTTTGGTAGAGGCACCCTTGCTGATTACAATCATTCCAACAGTTTGCCTGCTTGATGTCCAGGAGTAAAGAAGAAGATTTTTTAAGATTGCATTAATTTTTTATTGGTTTTGGCCCCACCCCTCAGGCCCCAGGGGGGCAGGGATCACGAAATTCACAATTTTTTGTTCCCCTTCACCCATAGATGCTTTATGCCAAATTTGGTTGAAATTGGTGCAGCGGTTTCAGAGAAGAAGCTGAAAATGTTCAAATGTTAACACACGACGCACGACACACAATACCTAGGAGCAGACAAATTTTTTTCACTACCAGTCCCTTTCAATATCCATTTTTTAAGCTTACAATACTACATTTCCTTCCCATTACTTTACTTTAGTATAAAGTGGGGGGGCCAACCTGCCTTTCAATGTACATTTTCAATAGTAAAAGTATCGTTGGCAAAAAAAGTGGGGGGGGGGGGGGGCCGCCCCCCCCCCCTGGCCCCCCCTGTTGCTACGTCCCTGGTCAAGTACTACTTTTTGAAATGAACTTTCGTAACACCCCTTATTTAAAATGTAACAATAAATATACCTTGACGATATATATTTAAACTAATGAGAATGAGAAAAAAAAACCCACATACAAGACGATACAAACTTGACTTTACTTATCTCTTTGATGGTGATGTATATAACTTTAGTTGCTTTTAGTTACTTAAGTTTGGACATGTTAATTTATTGTGCTTTTGATTCACTGTCATTTTTTGCACTTTACATAAATGACCATTTTTATTCTTTTAAGAAGAGTTCTTATTTGATTATGGTTGGAAAGGTATAAAAAAGAAAATAATCCGCAAAGTTGATTTCTCTTGATATTCTTAGACTCTACTTCGCTGTATTTTGTTTTGTTAATAACCAACTGCAAAGTTACAAGATAGAAAGTCAGTGTAATTAATTGTGTATTTGTCAGAGCAATAAATTGTGGATCTGTCAGTGTAATTAATTGTGTATTTGTTAGTAAAAATAATTGTGTATTTGTCAGTGTTATTAATTGTGTATCTGTCAGTGTAATTAACTGTGTACGAGGGGTGATCAAAAAGTTCGCGAACTAAATGAATAACTTCCATAAAAGAAACAATATTTGGTTTCAATGTTGATTATATTTTAAATTAATCCTCTCCGATTTTAATGCACCTCAACCACCGTTCTGCGCATGCGCGAATCACGTGATAGTTGCGGTCACGTGACCCCCTCTGTAGCGTTCTGTCACAAAAGTTGAAAGATTTTTCTGAGTTTTATATTTCTTTCTATGTGAGTTAATTTTTATAACAAGAACAGTTCGTTTGTCAGAAATGGTCAAATCTCGGCAAGAGAATGGATGGATAAGAATATCCTTTCCAAAAATAAGCATGCCGACCATTAAAACACAAATCTTCTGTCTCGGGAGAGACCTTTATTCAAGGATGATAGAGAATGGGTGCCTCCTTTTTATCATATCTAATATGTTTAAAATCTATAGTAAACGATATCTTAGGTATTTAATAATTATATTATTGTTCAAATATTCAACTATTTTTCAAATTGTAAATTGGAGGTCTTTGATTGCAAATTAATAAATTAATTAATAACACATATCTTTTCAAAGTTGCTTTCACTGGGCAAGATGACAAGTATCATTTTTAACCATCTGTCTTCCTTCACTAAAACGATTAATCCAATCATTAATTGAATTTATAGGAACTCGTTTATCTTAATAAACTATGTACAAATTATTATGTGATACTGCAGAGGGATTTCTAAGATATACAATAAATTGTACAGTGATTTGTTGAACGAGTTCGACTGAGACAACCATTTTTCGTTACAAGTGACCTACATAGTGACGTCATATTCACATTATGACGTCACAAACAAGGAGAAAAACTTTATTCAGTATATGCTATTTATAGACCTTGTGTTTGGCTACGTGTGTACCGAATTTCATTCTAATCTGAATTGTGGTTTTGTAGATATAGAGATAGTTCGCGAACTTTTGATCACCCCTCGTATTTGTGGTATACCATTTTCTTAATCATCACAAGCTTGGCTCCAATTATTTCCGATATCATCAGCATGTTAAGAGATCTGATACACATCAGGATAAATGTCAAAACAAAAAATGTCTTTGATGCGGTACGAAATACTTCCCCTTCGCCAAGTTTAAGCAGCATTCCGCCAAGATATGCTCCCATTGACATCCAGTCCAATCGATTCCACCAGTCATTCACATATTCCTTAAATCTTTTTCGTCGTAATGAGATAGCAATCTGCAAAATATATACTTACATGTTTGTCTCTATTGCTGTTTAAGATTTATCTGATAAATTGCTATGGACAGTTAACAGATGTATTTGCTAAATGTATGTGAAGGTAAAAAGCATACATTGATTAATTGATTATATACTGCTTAACCTCCCTCTCGAGAAATTTTAAATCATATGCACTCCTACTAATGTGTTCGGAACCTTTAATTTTTCTGTGTTCTGCAAATTATAAAACCCGATGAATTCAGAGTAGCTCTGACAGTGGCTCTGGCGAGAGTTAGCCAGACTTCAACGAGATAGGGTAAATCATTCACGGAAATGTGGCCAGGAAATGACTAGCACTTGGAGACACGGTAAACAGAAAAGCTATTATGTTGCGATATAGTTCTCACAACCCTATAATATCATTCTGTAGATATGTACTTAATCGATCTCTCTTGAATTCAATCAAGTTTAAATTATAAGAATTCTCTATGATACAATTTTCTGCTGTCCAGAATTAAATTTTCTTTTTTGACAAATATTACATGGGAACCGGGACTATATTTTTTGGGCGTCAGATTAACTTTAACTGACAAATCAGATGAATGAGAATTGCATTATGGGTTACTATACGTATACTACAGGAATTTTACGCTTGATAAATTTTTTTTTTGTACTATCGGTGAATACAATTGTCAGGTGGATTCCCTGGCCAACACACTTGATCGCTAGTATAGTTATGTATTCACCAATAGAAAATTTGATTTAACAATGAAATGGAAACATAAAGAATCACTGTATAGTTAGTACAGTATGCCAGGGACATCAACGATAGTGGAAGACATTAAATAATTTATGCAAATTATTTCATGTTTCCCCCTATCGTTGATGCCTTGGCATACTATATTAACTAGACAGTGATTCTTTAAAAAAAAAATCCAAAAAGCATGTAAAAAAGATAAATAATGTGCAGTTTATATTTAAACAAATTAATATTTAGTTTACGGGAAATTGAAAAAGTTTGTGAAACCAATTCCATTTTTAAAAACAATCCGCTCATTAGGTGGAGACGGAAATTCCATCATGTTTGAAAAGACAGAAAGGAAGATGGACAGTAATTGAAATCAATAAATTTAATTTTTGGTCTTTTTTCAATGAAATTGATCGCGAATGTGAAATGTTATAGATGTTTATCTACAAATGCCAACAAAATTTTGTGGTCATTATTTGTTTGAGGTTCATCATGTTCATATTAGAGAGTACTTAAAATTATTTTACCTGTTTTGATTCGTCAAGGAAAAAACTTGCCATCCATCCAATCAAAAACCAATCACATGTTGTGATTCCGTCGGTAAAACCAAATAGTAACATGTAGGTAAATGCTGTTAAAACAGTCAACCAGCCAAACTGTTATGGAAGATATTATACAGACAAATTAACATTTGCTGCTAAAAATATTTACAAATGATTGTGTAATTGTAAGTCAACTGTAATCATATCCAAGAAAATTGCACATGGTTTAGATTAAAAAATAAATCAAAAGGGGGAAAATAGCGAATACTGATACTTCTCGTGTATCATTTTACAGTCTAACTAAAAGAAACTTACGTGCAATTGTGTATTATTCATATGCACATTTTGAATATTCATATTAATGTCTTAAGTCATTTAGGCAAATTAAAGCTAAAATTTTCAATTGTATTTCAACGATGATAAAATTCAGTTTCTTTGACAATCATTAGAAATGATTTCTTTTTTTTTTATTTTTTTTTTGCTTACGCTTTTAAAATGGTTTTTAGCAACATTCATACTTTCAAAATGGAAGTTCAATTAATTTAGACAACCATATTGGAGTATTTAAGTTGTTTAAGCTGTACAGATTATGAACAGTGGGGCCCTGGAAACAGATCTAGAATAGTTGGAAAAGGTGCATGAGCCCTGTATTAAATCAGGTAAACATAGCAATCCGATGTCAAAATGATTAATGTACATGAGGTGGAGGACCACATTATTCTGAAACCGAAAGGGGGTGCAAGCAAACACTGTTTTCCGAGTAAGATAAGGAGATTACTCTTTGTAAAATATTTTAAAAGCAATTTTACATTATTTAATACATTGAAAATTAAACTATTTAAAAATACATACAGCATTAAGTAGAACCTTCATAGCAGGGATTTTGTATTGTCTGTATAACCTGGAAATTAAAAGTCGTAATTAAATTTAATATTTCCATAATTTCTGATTATTATAATTAAGACCTTGAAATTTTAAAGCTGGAAAGCTGTACCAGATAGTAATCATGACAAAAGGCAAAAATCATTTTTAAAAAATGACATATAGTATGCTTTGTAAACGGAGAACGCAATCATAGGATAAAAAAAATTAAAGCGCTGATAATGTGCATTTGGCAGGAATATGGGCGTAATTGAAAATTAAAAAAAATTTCGACATGTCACATGAAATTTTAACATTCTTTTTTTATTAATCAAGTTCATGTACAATAAGAAAGGAAAATATTTTCCCGAAAGTGAATTTTGATTTGCTAAAAAACCAGAAGTCTCTGTCGAGACTGTAGCTCTACTGGTTTATACTTAAAACAAAGGAAGAGAAAAGTAGCAGTTGGGACTTGAGACTTTAAAATAGCAATAAATAAAAAAATGATCCTTGCCGCTCATCAAAATAAAAACCGATGCACAGAATTTTGTGTCTTATTATAGTCTACTGTGTGCCAAGTTATATTGAAATCAGACCAAAACTGTAGGAGACGTAGCATTTTGAAAGAATTTCACAGAAATTTATATTTTTAGTAACCATGTCAACACCGTTCATCGAAAGCAAAAAACGATGCACAGAATTATGTATCTTAGTGTAGTCGACTTGTGTGCCAAGTTATATTGAAATCGGACCAAATCTGTAGGAGGAGTAGCATTTTGAAACAATTTCACAGAAATTTCTATTTTTAGTTACCACGGCAACACTGTTTATAGAAATCAAAAACAGATGCAAAGAATTATGAATCTTAATTTAGTCTACTTGTGTGCCAAGTTTTATTGAAATCAGATCAAAACTGTAGGAGGAGTAGCATTTTGAATGTTTTTCAAAGAAATTTCTAATTTTAGTTACCATGGCAACAATCGTTCATCGAAATCAAATACCGATGCACAGAATTATGTATCTTAGTGTAGTCTACTTGTGTGCTAAGTTATATTGAAATCGGACCAAAACTGCAGAAGGAGTAGCATTTTGAAAAATTGTTTACAGACAGACAGACGGACGGACGCCGGACGCATTACTATCGCATAAGCTCTTCTGGTCTCTGACCAGTAGAGCTAATAACTTGAAAATTGGCTAGATCAGACATTTCATACAAAATGGTACGTTTTTAAACACGTTTTTCTAATTTCCTAGGTTTTCTCTCCATGAATTTGAAATGTTATATGTGTAAAGGATATGGAGATAACGAACAGTAATCAATATCAAAGTCCATAAAACAATTCAAAATAGGAGTAGAGCAAACACGGACCTCCAAAACATCAGAGGTGGAATCAAGTGCCATGGAGGAGTGAGCATCCCCTGCCGACCGGTCACACCCGCCGTATACTCCTTGTGATGATCGGGAAAAAACAGAAAAATCCGTCGTCAATTCAGTGTATATATAATGGACTAACAATTAGTATGAAAAATGTCAGCCAGCATTTGACTCAATGATAAATTGTATTTGCTGACAAGGTCATGGTATCGACCACTGAACTTACGAAATGACGACTTTAAACAAAACTGCTGATAGTCTTGTTTCATCAACTTGTTTGTCAATAATTTACCTCGTTTTTAGAAATTGTTCATACGTAGAGCATGCTCTAGCGTATCGAATCAAATGAGATATGTAAACCCCGTATGCAGATGATGAAGGTATATTGTTGCATAGGTAAGAGAAGTTGACGATAGAAAGTTAAAGTTATAACCTTTATCAAAGAGCTTGGTTGTTAGATTAGAATTATTGTCTTCTTTAAAGTAAAATATCCAAGTATGAAACAGATGTGTCAGACTCGATGGTATCTTTTATCTCAAGCTCGCCAGGATATATCGTATCGATATAGGAATGGAAATTTCCATTGTTAATTGACAATACGTCGTCGATAAATTTAAATGTCAAGTTGAAGGCCAAAACAACTGTTTTCTTCTTTTCACGCATAAGATTTTGCATAAATTCTGCTCCATATGAATACAAAAATAAGTCTGCTTATAACGGAGCGCAATTGGTACCCATTGGAATTCCAATAGACTGTTGGGAGAGCTGGTCTCCAAAAACCACATAGATACTGTCAATCAGAAAGTCAAGCATCTTTTTGAAGTAAACTTCAGAGTACATGTGTGTGCAATCAGAATGTGTTTTATTAAAATAATTTTGCGAATGACCAATGACGAGGTAAGTGAATTTACGAGCTCATTTTTTTAATGAAAAAGCAGCTGTAAATGATATCAAAAAACCTGGACTTTAATTTATCGTGAGGAATGGTTGCATTTTAATTCAAAGAAATGAATATACATTTGTAAAAAATGGAGAGAAGACCAAGAGACCATAAAAAAATGAACTTTTTTCAAAAAAATCCAACTGTGTATATGTGATGCTTCTTTGTCCTGTTAAAAACGTACTGTTTGTGTAGCGTTGATAGCTCAGTAATATGGGCTACCTTCCAGTGCACTAGACGTGAAAAGTTTTGGTTTGAGCCTCGCATGGGGCGTTAATTTTTTTCCATTTAAAATGCAAACAATCAATTATTTTATCGGTTTCATTTTATGTACTTATGTATTAAAATTTTGAATTTTTGAATTAAGATACATATATTCTCGTTTAGTTTGGTTCTAGAGCGAAATCAATTCCAATCTTCTATATATTCTATGATGTACAGGTACACTTATCATCTATGCCTTTAATTTTATATGTTTTTTTTTTTTTTGTTTTGAATCATTACTTTGTTATTGTAACTCTTAGGAAAAATTGATAATAAACGTTACAATCTGACAAGGTATTTCAAAATAATAGATAGAAAAATCCTATGGCTGTGTTTGTAAACTATGACCAACTTTGTTCACCCAACCAAATCTTGGACATTTAAACCATTAATGATTCGTACAAACGATTCCTGCTGATTAATAGCCAAATACACCCATCTTCTTTCAAAATAAAAATATTTGCTAATTTAAACTTTTATACTCAAAACTAAATATTTACTACTTGCAGTTTTCTCGTTAGTTGAAGTTCACACAGCAAGATATAAACGATTCACTGATGGCATTGTCAACGTGACGTCATTAGACGTATCGTTAAAGTTGACGCAGTTTGTACGCAGTTAGATGCTGATCAAGTTACATTTTGTACAATTTAGGAATTCATTTTTGAAGATTCATGATGACATGAAACTATGACGCTTTAGGTCGGCATATTTCATGAAGCGCCTTAGTGTTTCATGATAAATATGCCGGCGTGAAGGTCTGTGTTAGAAAAAGAGAGAAAATGTCGCAAAAAATAATTTTGCGACTGGTTCTGATCATAATTTAGATTTTTCTCAATGAAAGAACATGAAAATAGTTACTTGTTAAAAGCATGTTTTTCCTGAAATAAAAACAGAAAAGAAGCAAAGAACACAAAACGCTAATTGAAGCGACCAGGCTGATGATGAATTGGAGCTTTTGTCACAGACTAAGTTAAGGTGCATTCTACATAAAAACTTTAAATTTCGATTGATTCGTTGTTACTCCTAAGCTGGGTTAGTAATTTTTTTGTTTTAGGTACCAGATTTTGTTCTCACTCTTAACCTATGAGCTTGTACTCAAAAAGATAAGCTCGGAAACAGCTAAAGTGCAATTATAGCAATAAAAAATTAAAATATATAAAGGTTCACAGCACTTTTCACAAAGTTCATGTATATGTACAGTGTAGTGTTGAAAAGAAATATACTGAGTATAATCTTAACTGATCAAAGTAAATTAATTCAGACGGGTTGGATCCAAAAGCTCCAAGTTGACGTCTCAAAACAAATGGCATGACCATAATAACAAATTGAATAGAAAATAAAATTAAAGCAATTTTATGCAATTGTACCACTGCAAAGGCCTGTTTTCCATCGTGATCATCAACACTGGCAACAACACAAAATGAAACAGGGTGAGGAACAGAAAAAGTAAACCCTGGAAGCAAAACAAAAATCATTACTTTATGTATTTCTTTTTTCAGTAACATTATTTATATATATATGTGACCTATCAATTCGTTTTTAAACAGCTTTATAATAGAAAATATAGACATTATTAACCCAAGGTCTTTTCGGAAAGGATACTTGAAGAAAAATATCATAATTTGTGCCTGGTTTTTATCTTTCTTAAGGATAAACATGGTGAGTTCCCATTTTGACTGAGAATGTGTCATGACTTTGACTAAAGGTCATTTGTGCAAGTTCAAGGAAACTGACAGAAAAAAAAATCATAATTCATGTCTTTCAACCAAGGTTATAAATGCAAGTTCGAGGTCACTGACAGAAAAAGTTCATAGATTTTGTCTGTTGTTTATCTCTTGTATTCAATTTTTTTATTAGGCTGCACCTTCATTTCAATCACAAAGAATATAATGAGAATTATATCTGCACCGAAAATGTTTTATCATTTTTCTCTTCTCTTAGATCCATAAAATATTCCATAAAATATTCTTGATTTGGCACCTGAAAAACCCAGCGTGGGGTATTTCGACCCTTTTGGACGGTTCTAGTTTTGGAGTTCATATTGTCTTTTAAAAAACTCAAAGAACATACTTTAAGGATCTTTGTAAAATGTACATTTCCTTTAATTTTAAACACGTCACATGTCAAAAAGCTGATGCACGTGAAGTTACTTTGGCCGACCTCGGGAAGGATCCTACATGTATATATAATATGCAAATAGTATAGTATAAATATAATTATTCCTATTTATCAACTCATGCTGATAAAAATATTTACTTTGTCAGAATAATATGAGGCGCATTTCTATGGGCGGCCTTTATTAACCTAGCTGCGAACATACATTCTTCCATATAGAGCAATAAAGCTTGGTGAAAATTACTTACTCTTCGAAAAGAGATACTTTCGCTATTGTACCACATCTTGTTAATGACATTCTTGACTATCTCATCATTTAAGTACACGCTATTTTGTGTCTTTATTGCATCTGACAAGTATCCATGATTTAGTAAAAGTCTTCCAGCGTGGTTAATTTGATGTCCAGGCACTTCTGCATCCCTCTCATCATTTCTAGCCTTTTTCTTGTCATGTTTGGTATCCGCCTCATGAATACAACTTGTAATTCGCAAGGCCTGCTGGGTGCACAAACTATTCAAAACAATAACATTGAGCAAATCGTGATTTTAAATTCCCTTTTAAAGACAGAAAAATATTAAAGAAGTTAAAAAGCCTTAGAAAATGGAGAAAGAAATTATTATTACTTTTTTTATCTATAATGTTTTTACATGAAAATTCCTTATACAGGTAACTCTTGATGGCTCGAACTTCGATCTCTCGAAGTTCTTGATCGCTCGAAGTGAGTCTTCGGTCCCGAATTTTTTCCCTATATAACTAAGCAAATTTACTCTTGATTTCTCGAACTCTTGATCTCTCGAAACCCTTGATCTCTCGAAGTAAAATTGCAGTCCCGCTGTTCATATTCTATTGAAATTCACCCTTGATACCTCGAAGTGGCTATGTGTATACAAAGTTACATAATTAGCAACTTTACCTGGACATTTAATGACCCCAGGCAGAAGACGCGGGTCTCCTGAAACGGGATGTTTATTCAGGTGACACTTATTCTGCAAGGTTATAATTGATTTATAACTAATCTTATGGTGCCTATATGCTATCAAAATAATTATCATCGTTTTTTTTACGATAATTCAGAAACGTAGTGTCGCTGAGAAATTGTATGCAGATTATGAGACGAAAGAATTGATGAATTAAATTTTTATTTCGATTCAGTTTCAAAGTTTAACGAAATATGAAAATTCAGAAACAGTCTTGCTGTCAATATGACGACTTTTTTTGGACAAATACATACAGAATTTCGTTCAATGCACATGTTTGGAAAAGTCACAATGCTATGTACCACGCGACACTGGTCTATGCCTTTTTCATATAACGAATGAGTAGAATGATATCCGTTTGATAAAAAAAAATTCAGGAATACGAACTGACGATGTCCATTTTTTCGTTTACTCAGTTAAATAAATATTCACTTAAAATACGAAAACATATCGTTGTTTTGTAAAGACTACGTGCAAAAGGTAAGAACTGCATGAAAATCAACACATCCGATATGACTAATTTTAAAACCTGTCAAACAAACTCGGAAAAATCCGGACTCTTGAAAACTCGAACTCTTGATCTCTCGAAGTTTTTCCTCGGTCCCGCGGACTTCGAGGTTTCGAGAGTTACCTGTATTTAAAAGTTGTATTTTTGTAGTTTCCGTTATAATTTTTAAGTTTCCATTTCAGGCTATTATGATCAGGGTGTTGTAAGAGTCAACAAAGTTTCATACTAAATCAACGAAAAAAATGTAAATGTATATACTACATTCGACTATCATAACCATAGGTTAACATATCACGACTTATATTCACGCATATGATGAAAAATTTGTCAATAAATCAGCTAAATTATTAAGACAATCGAAAGAAGGATAAGTGGGAAATTCGATTTTACTTACGTTTTCATTCTTAACAGTTTGTCCTTTTCAAGTTGACTGGTTTGCCAATTATCTGCTGTGTCTTGAAGAATTACACACCCAACCAAAAGATGGGGAATACGAACCTATTTGATCAACTAGTATTTGTTTTACTCTACCCTTCCACTCCATGTTAGAAGTGTTTGTTAATAATGACACTTTTCAAAATAATGACAAATAGAAACAGAAAAGTTTTAAAACAGTTGAAGATAAAATTTTAATTTCTATCAATAGTTGTATGACAACTTGGGTACTTAATTATAGTATCAATGGAAGTCACTGACGAGACTTTAGCTCTACTGGCTTGAACTCATAGTAATGGAAGAGAATAGTTGCACGCAGGCTTAATACTTTGCAACAGCAACAACAAAACTTTTTATCCTTTTTTCTAAAGTTGCAAAATTTATTGCAAAAGACGTCTACATATGAGTGAGAAATTATTGAGAGGGATGTTAAACATCATACAATCAATCAATGTATTGCAAAAAAAATGTAGGCAAAGAAGCTTTTAAAGGTGAGATATCCCTCTGCTCCTAATTATACCATTTTAAAAAAATCTAAACATTGATTTTCATCAATAACAATGAAATTAGATTCAAATGGAGTTTAAAGTATTAAACGTTGCTTTCTATTTCAGAAACTGATATTATGTCTAACCATGGTGTGGGACAAAATGACGTAGTAATTAGGAGGATCAGAATAAAATTTAAAATATGAGGTGTATATATAAATAATATTTACTATCATACTTATCTAATACTCGTTAGAAAATATAATGAAGTGTTGCTTTTTAAATCAGAATATTAAACTGTTTTATGTGCTTGTTTATTAATATGTATCCATCAACAAGAATTTCCATTATCACCCTTGAAAATATTTGAGTGTAACAAAATATTAATCAAATGATTGTAAACAATTCTGCATCTAAAATTTCTGGAACAATTAAAAGATTTATACGTTAAGAAATATCTAAATTTACACAGTTTAAAGGAACTGAGTTTTAATGTTTAAGGTAAACTATTATAAATAAAAATGAAAATATTGGCAATAGAAACTATCTATCAACATCTGTACCATAAATATAACTTCATTGAATCGGGTATAAAATGGTCCTCGTCAAAAAAGGCTGTATAATTTTACCAGACAATTCATTATATTACATAGGAAAAGAAGTCTTCAGAAAGTTTTCTCTCCTGTCAGAGGGATATAACACCTTAAAGAATTAGACAACATTTTTAATTGTAGTAACCATGGCTACATCATTGATGAAAATATCCAAGAATCCGAAGGACCATATTGCTGACCTATTGACGTAGAAAATTACATGTATTACTTAAATATTTATAAATAAATATAACCAAACACAGCTTTTCTGTTCTCAAGAATATATATATATATATATATATTTTTTAGATATTTCTATGTGCATGTTAAATTTCGATCGCCCATTGCACCAACCTACCTCTGGGTCATGATTTGAACAATGGTTTTCCGGCGCCGGTTATCTTTCCCTTAGATGGCGCCACAGAAAAATGCGGTCCCCTTCGGAACTAGCTCGCGCATTATCATTACGATTTTACCATAGCACATATAAACAAATCGCTGTCATATACACACGTGAAACATGCCGGAGACTTGCTGTTGCGTACCTGGTTGTAGTAATAGAGGTGGACATGCTTTCCCATCAGATCAAACGAGACGAAAATCATGGATTCACGCAATTAGACGAGGGGAAACACGTTTCCAGAGCTGGGAACCTTCTGCCTATGCCGTTGTGTGCAGATCGCATTTCAAAGAGAGCGATTATTTAGCAGAGACTGTTCACGGTAAAATTCTTTAAAAATCTTGTGTATTTCTTAATATTATCACAAATCAGTTTATTTTACATAAATTTATAATGCAGAAGATTAGTTTAGATAAAATGTTAAAAATGTAGGTATGAAATCGATAAAATTCAAGCATAGAATATAAATATAAAACGTTAGATTTCGCGGATTACATTTTTGAGGTTTTATTATTTTCTTTCAGTAAACTCCCGTAATTCTTTTATTTATGTTTTTCATTTCTCATGAACCAAAAATAGTTAAATTATATGATCGTAAACAACAGCTCTTGACATCAAATGCCAAGCCAGTACACCCCGCTGATTTGCACTATCGGAACATGCCATACATACGTAAATAACTGCCCTGTGTAAACATCTGGCATCGTAAATTTCTCTGTTCAATGAGACCACCTGTTGTTAATGAAGCCTTCTACTGCATTTGCTAATTACATATTAGTCTTATCCTCTAAACTGATTATCAAACAAGATTTAGCATCTTCAGTCTAACTTACATAAGTTACTTATATGTATATACATGTATACATAAATATTTTTTTTACAAATACACATGTTCATATTAATCATTAAATGTTTTCGATACTGAAAGGATAAAAACTTTGAAATATTTATTTTTTGCTTAAAAATATCAATATTATTTTCAGGAAATACACCTTTAAGTAAGAGGTTACGGAAAACAGCAATACCCAGTCTTTTCCAATGGGCAGATCCAACAAGCCCAGCTGTACTTGCTAGAGCTGACAGAGCTAGGACAAGGGGTGTCAAAAGAAAATTAATAATTTTAAAACTTGTATTGTCCCATCATATGCATAGTAAAGTAAATAAATTATTTTCATTACATATATACAATATTGGGTTTTATATTTGATGTTGGCTTTTCAAACTTGGTGCATCATTGTAACAATATGAAAAAAAATTGAATGCATCTTAATCTTTCAAATTTATTTTGAACAATGACAGTCTTCATAAGATTTGAAATAATTTTTTTCTAGAACAGCAGTCCTGAAATGATTTTCATAGAAAATATTCAGTTTTCTTATCATCTCTGAAATAAAATTATCATTTCTTTGAATTGGGAAAAATAAAATATCATTGAATGTATATACAATAAAGTAACATATTTTTTTCTCTGCACAAAAAAGTTGTCCCTGAACTTGATAGTAATAATCATGGTTTTTGTCCAATGAGAATTTGCCGTCATTTTGTCTATGTATGGGACTGTCTGTCTGGAGATCATTTCGTTCCTTGCAACATAAGGGCACTTCACTTCCACAACAGTGTCTTCGTTGATGATTCCATCCGGTGAAGCGGCCAAATACGGATTTGTAAGGCTTACACATATTCCTGTGTCATACACTGTATGTCCAGTAATGTCTTGGAATTTTTTTATGGCAACTTTTTCAAACTTTTGTCCATGGAGAATTGGTGCAGAATGAAGTTTGCGTTCTTTCGTAACAAGTGTCTCTGCTAATTTTACTTTGTCTGTTCTATCAGTCATTTTGCAAATTCTGCCAAACACAGAAGAGTGCAGACGCTTGCATCTTTCTTCATGCCACATATTGCATGCAGCCTGTTTTGCTGTATTTAAATTCAGAATTCGTGCCTCTTCTTCTGTAATCTGTGAAACATTTATTTCATTTAAATACGCATAGCTTCCTTGAAGAGTAAAGTAGTCATGGTCCACATCAATGCCCCTCATGTTTGCTGGAGGGAAAGTTTGAAATATAGGGGTCTTGCTTACTCCTGGATATGAAAGGCATACATTCTGGAAGTAAGACTTGTATCCTGGATTATTCCTATACTCGACTGGCCTAGGATCAAATCCATCTGCGAAATTACAAATTTCATCACATCCAGGCATGTCCAGGTTATTCGCTTTCATAGGGGTTCCTCTATGTGGCCTCACTCTATGAAACGTTTGCAGCCTTTGTGTGCATGTTTGTTCGGTTTTCACAGATCCATGTGTTTTGAATGAAAGGCATGCAAACAGTGCTGTGCATATATGTTTACAGTGTGCTAGAGGTCCCATTCCTGCTGCACACTCACACTGACATTCTGCAATACTGCCATCATTTTCCATTACAATATCTATAGTATAAACTACAGACTTTGACATCTCTGCTCTAATGGCACTCCTAACATACCATAGGGCATTGTTTTCAGTGGTACGGATGTACTTGATAAATCCATCGTTGTACAAATTCTTCGCTTTGGATTCTAAATTTTTATTGAACTGTGCCAAGTATGTTGTAATATTATCCATATTGCACCCAGGAAAATTCTTGTCACTGTTCAGATCTTCATATTTTTGAGGATCAGGTAGGACCATCACATAATCTTGAGCAGCAGCAAGGTCTGTCCTGGAGCAGTGAGCATTGCGTGTGTATGCCTCAAGCCTGTATAAAAACAAATAAGCTGTTGTATAACATTGATACATATGTGCCTATTTGACAATTTTTCTATGAAAAAAAAAATAACCAGGTTAACCATTGTTTCTCAAATATATTTCAGAAAGGCATATATTTGAAAAATTGCCAGAATATCATAAAATATTACGTATATTTTTAATTTATGCCCCGTAGAAAAAATGCCTAGGAAATTCGGGTTATATCGTAAAACCAGCTAGTTAAGTTCTGCAAAACATTTTGTCGCGTAAAATTATCAACTGAATTTAATAATTGTCTTTTCTATATTACATCTTCCTTACTTCTTGCTGAATTGAATAATCAAGTCAGTATTTTAAGTAAAACACGAATCATTGCTATGTTAAACATTGTTATGTTGCGTACATACCTTTCTACAAGCTCTCTTTTTCGTCCCGATTTTTTTGCACCAAATTTTTCGAGTTCCTTTCGTAATTCAGGAATAGTCATTGAACCAAAATTAGTTGCCATTGTAATGAATTTCCACTTAAGACAATATAAAACACGTTCGCTTTCTTTAAGAATACTGATACTGATAAGATGAAGAGATGCCATTATCAGCTGTTTTGTGTTGGACCGCATTTTCCTGTGGCGACCTCTCACGGTGCAAGATAAGATAACTAACTCCGGTGCCCCATTGGGAATTTACACTTCCTTAGGATCCTTCCATATAAATAAGACCGACCAAGGCTTATATTTACTAAAGAAGATTGTAAAAGGTTTTCCCAATGAATTAATTCCTATGTAAAACTTTGATCACCTATTTTGGCAAACTCATTCCCAAGAGGTCATGATTTGAACCTGAAAATACACTTCTCAAAGTTGTTTTCATATTAATATGACTATGAAAATTTAAAACACAACATAAAACCTGGTTCATTTATGTTTCACGCTGACTCATGCTTAAGCCAACGGCACAATACCCAGTAATGGCGCTAAATTTTAATAGCGATTTAAAAAAAAATGTTTACATATGAAAAGATAAATTGACGACGGACACCTTATTAAAACATAAGCTCTTCTTGTTTTTGACCAGTAGAGCTAAAAAATCAAAGCAAAAACTTGTCCAAACAATATTTATAAACAACATAAAAACGCACACAGCCTGTCTCTATAAGTTGCTTGGCGCCATCATAATATTTCTTTCTCAAAAGGGCTAAGAAGATCAAACCAAAAAGTTCAGATATCTTAACATTCAAATATCCATCTGAAATTAAAATTTGTATGGTCACAAGTAGGTAAATAATGTTAGAACCACAGAAAAACAAAACATTAATTATTAATTTATGTATCACAATTTATTAGCAAAAAGAATCAAGCATAATCAGTACTTTTATTTTTTATGTGTAAAAGTGTTTATATCTATTACAACTATAAGCATATTGAAGATTTCAAGGGGATATCTGAATATTAAAGAAATCTAAAGTAAAGACCTCTTCTTCCATCAACTTCGTCTGTATCTTCGTTGCTTGAATCTACAATATATACATATATAAAGATTTCAATATCTTCAGAATTTATTTAAGGTTGGTTTAATGTTATACTTTCTTCATAATTGATTTTCAAACTAGCTTATAATCATAGAAAAGTATTCTTCGAATCAGGCTTTTGTCATAATGTTCCAAAAATAAGAATTGACGTATAGATCTACAACTGAGCTAATGTCAAAGAAATTAAATTCGTAACATTCTGTCGTATGTAGAAATACATGTAAGTGATTTTTCTTTCAAATATACTACATGGTGTTCAAACGAATAGAAATATTTATGGGCATTTACACGTTGATACAGAAAAGAAATAGCGATACTGAAGTCTTTACCGAGAAAAAAAAAATCTCTCAGTGAATAATAATATTCAACAGCTCACAATGTTCCCAAAATAACTCAGTCCAAATAAACAAACTTAAAAAAAGCAAACTTTTGAAGTATTTTTGAATTTTTTCTTTTAAAGAGAAATTTTTGTTTAAAAGGACTGGCGGAACGAGTTATTGATTTAAAAGACAACCCCAGCCAGTCAAATCAATGATTCAAACAAGATATGTTTGTGAAACACTGATGCCCGCGTATGGTGATGGCGAGGGTTAAATTTCCTCAAATGCATATCATACTCCAAAGGTTAAAAAAGCCTTAAACATCGTTAAACAAGTTATGTGCAATGAAATTGTAAAAAAAAAAACAAAACTGTTAGATATATCAATGATAACATATAGATCTACGTAAGGAGGAAATTCGAGTTGAAATCTACAAAATTGTAACATCAGTTGACTTGCAATATTTGCTGTACTCGTGTTGATTTATATACTTGCCTTTATTGTTTTGAATATATACTTTGAACATTTTAAGATTTATTCCAAATTAAGGTGTAACTTTAAACGTTTCTTTATTAGTGTTTTTGAGTCTTAGGGATTATGAAGGATAACTTTTGCAAGTGGAGTTTTATACGCGATATTTTTCCTAATTGCATTTAAATTGATATTTTTATTTCATTGAAACATTTTTCATTCAATTTATCACATGGGTATTCAATCAGAAACCTTGTCTCTTTAGACTTCATTTTCCACATTATTTATGTACAGATAATGAGAAAACACATTTTTTTTAGGGAGGTGGGGGGCTTTTTTCAAATAAAAATAATGCCGACTACTGTTTGTGTACAAAATTAGGAGCACTCAAAATCTAGCACATTAAAAATATCTATGATATCGTAGCCTCTATTTGGATGTTTGACGTATGCATTATAAGTACAAAATAAGCTGTAATTGTAATGAGCCTCTTTCATCTGATTAGCTGAGAGATAAGATAATTAATTTGAACTATATTTTTCCAGAAATATATTTCTACAGTCAGCCCATAAACAATTGAATGAAATTAGCCACTGCCCCAATGGCAACGTATTGACTCAAGACCCCTGGTATTGCGCGGATGCCTCGGTATACAGTGATATGTTTATTGGCTATATTCATTTAATATATTTACGGATTAATTTTAACTTTAAAAAAATATGTCTCAGTTTAATCATATTATACGAGGGTTGTCCCGTAAAATCGTGGACAAAGCGTTTTTCTCGAAAAGTAATAGGCGCACTAAGCTGAAAATTTCAGTAAATGTTTATTTATCATATTTAAGTGCGTGATAATTTTTTTGATAAAATATACGCAAAAATAAAGATTTTATTATGCTTGAATGTGCACGGGGTATTGTCGTACGGCGCACGGTCAAAAAACCAAGGTTTTATTAAAGAATACAAAAGTTTAAATTCAAAATAAAAGTTTTAAATACATAAGATATGGATTAAAATTATCCTAATTCAATTCCACAATCAATTTTGTAGTCTTTGTAAAAATTTTAAGCCATTTGGTTAATTTTTGGCAGTTTCTCGAGCATTCGAAATGAGAAAGTGGTAAACACAACACACGAAAAATGACGACGTTTTATGACGTTACGGCGCACCGGAGAGCAGTTCAATTTTAATTCGATGTTGTAATGACACTTTTAGAGACTTGAAATGACCATAGAAGAAAAAAGAGTATAAAAATATCACCATATCTTAAGTATACAAATGAAATAGGGTTTTTTTTTTATCGAAGTCTTTTTTGATCCAGTCCCTGGGGAGTAAAAAAAAAACATACGGACAAACATCTTATGTAATAGCAAAAGAAGCTGTCACAGTAGACCGCCGATATGAGATTTTCAGTTAGTTGAATGATGGTGAGAAAATTGTCCGTAACTTACTAATAAATCTTCAGAAGATCGCATGAGGGTGCCAATTGGTTCTTCGACTGTTTATGGAGACTAAAGAATGTGTATCAATGAAATTCCTAAATTTAAGTCGGACTCATGCAACTTCATTGTCAGCAAAGATAAAACGTGACGCTGTTTTAGACACTTTGACGTGATAATCCATGCGCCGTAAGGTGATACAATACATGGCATAAAATCTCATAATTTGTTTATTTATGCATATATTTATCTGTAATTTGCTGTGTATATTACTAAAATATGTACTAAATAATAGTGAAAATTTCAGAACGCAGTGATGTTTATTTTTCAAACTAGACAACTTGTCCACGATATTACGGGACAACCCTCGTACAACCTATCAGAACCTGATTGGTTCTAGCTAAATTTTTACGTGACTTGGTCATAAAGTATATTTTTCTGTCGTCGGCATGCTTTCCATCATATTTTACCTTTACGAATACCTAGTGTATTTCCCGCAGTAGTTATCGTGCTGAATTCAAAAATGTTATCTTAATATTTAAAGGTTACCTGTATGCCTGTTTCGGTATAATTAACAATTTATTACATGAATAATCGGGAACCATGAAGATTTATTCAGTCATACATGTAATCACATTCCCCGTGGCCTTTAATATGAATTTTCTTGTCTGACTAAATTGTAATAGTTTTGTTATGCAATAAATGCGTTTGAAAAAAAGTCCCGGTAGATTGGAATGTTACAGTCTATTCTCCTTTGAAAGGAGATATTCCCATTCCATAACTGTTTTATTATACCGAAACAATCATAGGCGAAATCTTTATTCTCCGACATTTAAAAAACACTGTAGAGGCATAATCACAATTGCATGAGGTTAAAAAGATTGTGTGATAACTAATGCACCGTGTCGGAGAACATTTAAATTATTTTAAAAATGTAATTTCACATAAATTTCGAAAAATTATATTTGTCTTCATTTTGCTAGAATTCAAGTGTATGATTTTGACATCGAATGTCAATATGTTTTGACGTCATATTTACATTGCTAATAAAATTACGATACAGACTCGAGATTCCTTGACGGAGCGCCCACTGAACAATTTGATTAGTCAAAATTACTAATAAATATTCATGAGGAATTTGTCTAACGGAATAGCTCTGATTTTTCAAGGAGTAGTCCTCATATGAGGGAAATAATCTTTCTCGGGGAAATAGGCAGTTTTATGGTATTACATTTATATAGAGTAATAACGGTAGAGGTATAATAAAATCTTCTGTCATGGGTTTGCGTCAAAGAACGCTGTCCAATAAACCTATAAACATTGTGGAAATGTATGCTATTGGAAAGGGTATAAGTGTTCTCTCTTAGTGTCAAACGCACAACTGTGTTTCATTGTACCTTCATTATCTCCGTCACATGATTTTCTTTCTTTCCATTTTGGAACAGTGTATGCTGACTTTGTCTTAGATTCCAATTCTCTCCATAGACCCTCTTTAAAGTGTTTAACCATATTCTAAAAAAAGTGTCATGAAAAGATTTGCCAAATTAAGAAACTTTTTGAATATATGGCTATAACTTTTTCGGTATAATAAATTATTACATTTGTAGTATGGTGAAATTTATTGTGTACGCACTTCCTCAAAAATGTACTCGATTGATCGGTGGTTGAAGGATGCTGTAATGGCGTTCTTTGGAATTCTCCACTTCCCAGTTTTCATCAAATACATGGACAGTGCATTTGGGTATACTCGTGTGTTGCAGCCCTGAAGCAAAGAAGGATTGGGAAAAAAGTATTATGTTTTTATCTTGAAGAAAAATTTTGTCATACTTACAAAAATATCTTTTTCTGACTCAGCGTTACTGTTCATGAATACTGCAAGAAGAAAAAAGAAACAGGCACAGTCAACAGCTATAAATATCATATTGAATATAAATACCAGTTTGAGGAAATGTACGGAGTTATATTTGATAGTTCAGATTTGTTAAATGCGTAAAAACAAATTGAAAACCTTGTTATAACGGATAAAGTCATTTAACTTCTTGAACATAAATATAACAATGCAATTACAAAATATCTGTTCATGAAAGGAAGTTTCTTTGAATGAAAAAAGAGTGTGACGTTTTCACCCTCTTTTCTCATTCTTTGAAAGAAAGAAACTTCATCTCATGATCAGATACTCTGTAATTGCATTGTTATATTTATGTTCGAGAAGTTAAATGATTCAAATCTAGATCCAATAATTTCTCATCAACCTACTTATACATTTCAGATGTTGTTTCTCTTAGTTAGATGTGATGTACAAAATCTGCTTAATTGTACTGTAATTTCTAAATTTAATGTAAAGTACTGTTGATCTATATATATTTTTATGATGTAAAACAAACTGATCTGTAATTTGATATGGATAAGGGGGGGGGGGGGGTTTAACGATAAATGGAAAAGTAATAATTTCCTGGGTGTCTTTGTGTATTCATAAAACCATCTTTAATATTTAATACAATTAATATAACGAAGAGTGAAAAGACGACACTGTTATATGCTGAATAAGACACCCACCCCCGCCTGGATGACCCTAAGTCAAACTAAATTTTTTAAAGCAAGATATTCACACGGTGTTGTGATAATTTGGCACCTCGAAATTTACTAGGATCCAAACAGCAAATAAACAAATCAGGCAAAAACTGTCAATGTGCTCAAATATGATTTGGTGTTGAATACAGGGATTTAAAATAATTTTTTAGATCAAATTTTCATAGAAATTACTTTACTGTTTATTTAAAATCAGGTGTTTTGGGTGTATATTCTGAAATTCATTTTTTTTCTCAAAAGAAATATTTCATTATTATTTTTTCCATGAAAATGATGCAATTAATTTATTTTCATCCATATACACTTACAGTAATACTTAAAGAAAGTTTAAAAAAAAACCTTTCACGACTGTACATGTCGTCGTCTCTTTGTATTAGTCCGTAAAACATCTATTGTTCATTTTTCACAGAATTTTATGTCAACACGATTTTAGGGAATTATAGAGTTATTGTCCTTTGATTTTTTTGCTACATTTGTGAGAGTATCACTTTGATTTTTAAGATTTATAAAGTTCAGTTTGTGAAGACATAACATTTTGTACTGAAATACACACATATATACCAATTATTATAGTAATTTTTTTTTCTTATAGTTAAGTATTTTATTCATGTGCAGTGTAAACATTTGATGTAATATTATGTTATAATGCATTGATTGTGCAATAATTATTCTAAAATTGAGTGGCATGTTGCAAAACATCAAGATTTATCAAATGATCACGCAAAAGTTTAGCGTTGCCAAATAGAATAATAGTTCCAGTAGTTTGTTCTAGTCATTCGTCATGTTATGTTACTTTCCAGAAATCTTTTTTGATGTAATTTCAAGTATTTTTTTCTTTTTTTCTCTGCTTTTTTTTTCCGATTCATTGTAGTTTTAGATCTTAACCATATTTTCATATCTTAACTATATTTTCATAGAGCAATGAATGATTAAACTTGATGCAACTTGTACATTCTAACATTTATTACAATAATAAAAGTTCGGTTCAAGCCTAGTATTCCGACGGTCCGATAGTCCGACAGCCCAGTAGTCCGACGGTCCGATAGTCCGACAGCCCAGTAGTCCGATAGTCCGACGGTCCGGTAGTCCGACATTTTGACCATCAACAAAATTGTAAAGAGTTAAAATTAATCCTATCAGACATTATTTCAAGGAAATTACGAAAAACCGCCAAAACCGACAGGGTCTGATCATGTAAATAAATCAGACAGCTTCTTACAAAGCTTTTAAAGCGTGAACTAAAAATCAGTGAAACCCAGCGTAAAGTATTAAAAATACACATTGCATGCACATGAAGTACAGTCAAATACATGTACTTAAATGACCATAATCAAAGCAGGGAGGTATGGTGCGCCGTTTTTTTAATTTTTAAGGTATTTTTTTATATCTAAAAACCATTTTGTTACATCAGAAATTTGAGTGATTTTTTTTATATCAAAAAATTCATTTTCTGATATCAAATAATCATTTTCTGATATAAAAAAAATCCTCGGGATTTATATCAAAAAACATAATGTATGAATAAAAAATTCGAATTCTTGATATCAAAGAATTGATTTCTATGATGCGCCGTTTTCATATTTTTGAGGTTTTTCTGATATCAAAAAAGAAATTCTTGATATCATTTAATTTGAATTCTTGATATCAAAAAATCATTTTCTGATATCAAAATTTCGAATTCTTGATAACAAAAAAATATTTTTAATATCAGAAATTAGAATTTGTGATATCAGAGAATGAATGACTTTTATTTTTTTTTATATCAAGAATTCGAATATTTGATATCAAGAACTCGAATTTTTTTTATATCAAAAATTACTTTTTTGATATCATAAAATCCATAAATCCCGAAGATGTTTTGTTATCACAAAATGATTTCTTGATATCAGAAATTTGAATTCTTGATTTAAAAAAAAAAAATGATTTTCTGATATCAAAAAATCGAGTTTTTGATATAACAGCATTTTCTGATATGAAGAATTCGAATTATTGATAACAAGAATTTCTTTTTTGAAATCAGAAAATACCTCAAAAATACTAAAACGGTGCCTCATACGGAAGTTGCTTTAATTGAAACCTTAAATCATTTTTTTTACATTAAAGGACACATATTACCTAGCTCTAAACCGATTTGCTTTAAAGTCCGGCGAAAACAAAACAATTATAATAGTTTTTCTAAATATATGTGCTAAAAAAGCTTTTTATGTTAATGCAGTCCTTATGGTTATATCTCGGTCAACTCCTTGACATGACAAAGTTCTTACCTCATTTTGAAAACTCTCGGAGTACATCATAAATTCTGTTGTCAATGAAATTATAAAATATATAAAAAAGATATTCTGGACGATTATGAAAGACATGTTTTTTAATTCTGTATCATAAATCAAACAAAACAAAATGAATATATGTTACAATAAGCTGTCATCCACAGAATATGAAATAGAAGAGGCCCAGGGGCCACATCGCTCACCTGAGCAATTTGCTAGGAAAAAGCGCATGCATATCAGATCAGAACTGAAAGTTAACTGAAAGGGGGGGGGGGGGGGGGCTTGATTCCACATGAGTTTCATATTTCCTGCCCTAGTGGTTATTGAGAAGAAGATTTTTTTAAATATGCCATTAATTTCTCTCTAATTCATAATTATACCCCAGCTCCGAAGGATACTGTTTTACCCTTGTGTACCTGTCTGTCCGTAACAAATTTTTCGTCGCAGTTTTCTCATCAACCTATCATAGCAGATGCTTGAAATTTTAGTACACTGTTTGTTTAGGCATGCCATATGGTGGGATTAAGTTTGATATGAATGTGATGTCAACTTCCTGTTTGTCTGTGCATCTGTCTGTAATGGAACTTGTGTACATAACATGATAGTGTTTATTCACATCAGAGCGGGGTTTTTCCTAGTAACCATTGGCTCACAGATTTCTTGTTATCTCCCCTTTAAAAAAGGGCATGGCCCTCATTTGAACAAACTTGAATTCTCTTTACCCAAAGATACGTTGTAGCAAGTTTGGTTAAAATAGGCCCAGTGGTTCTCGAGAAGAAGATGAAAATATGAAAGGTTTACAACGATGACAATGACGACGACGGCAGACAACGGACAAATTTTGATCAGAAAAGTTCTATTGAGCCTTTGGCTCAGGTGAGCTAAAAAAGAAAGAAATTATACACTTGAAGGAAACGGATAATTTAATTTGCTTACTAATTTACATAATGATTATAATTGAATGTTTTATATAATAGTAAAGATAAGACTTTTCTGTAAATCAAACAATTAAACTCTTTCGCGTTTCAAAGATATTTAAGATAACAGAGGAAGTTCAGAATCAATCTATCTATAGAAAAAATAGTTTATTCAATTTCTAATAGTTGATGTTTTTAATAAGAAGGTAAATCACATGATACATCATATATATCTACAACTTATATCGTATTATTACCTCAGACAAACCATATATAACTTTAAGAATCACTAGTGTAATACTAAAATATTTTCTGCCATTCAACCAGGGACGTACGTAGCATCGTTTTGAAAAGTGGATAAAAACACAATTCAAATTATCACAGAAATAAAAAAAACAAATAAATTGCTGTAAAAACCCAAGACTTCGATTACGGGGGCATAAAAAAGAACAAGATGTGTTTGTGAAACACGAATGCCCCCCGTATGGCAACATGCCAAATGCAAATTTCATATATTGGTACCAAAAGTAGGGTATTATCATTGGAAATACAATTGTGAAATAGTAAAGTAAGCCAAGGTTTAAATATTTCATAAGTACAGAAATCTTCAAGGTCAAGGTCATTGGTATCCTATGAAAGGCCTAGCCACAAAAAATACACATGTAACGTATGGAAGCTCTAGCCCTTACCGTTCAGAAGTTATTGCCAAGGTTAAAATTTTGAAAAGTAGGTCAAACTTCAAGGTCAAGGTTGAATGATTGATTTATATTGTTTAACGCCGAGGCAGCAATATTATAGTTTGCAGCTAACTGTAAAGTTTCACGTTACGTCACAATCTTTTTCGTCAGATGCATCCAGCGTAAACAATTCATGTGATTGGTCAACTCAAATTATCAACATTGACACGGAAATAGTCTGTTGCACGAGCAACCAATCAGGGGTAAGAAGAAAGTTCCAGTCGTAAAGCATGCGGATAGGAGGCGTGTGCAATTTACCTCGAGTGCAGCTGCCAACTAGATCGTGACGTAACGTGAAACTTTACAGTTAGCTGCAAATGATAATATTTCAGCCATATTTCGGCGGACAAGTTTGTTTATTGACCGGTTTTGTGAAAGTTTTTGGTTTCTCTGGCGGCCATCAATGAGCCTACTCTTTTTCGAACACCAGAGAAACGGTCTTTTGCGTGCCAAGGGGGTTCATTTAATGTCCCATCCGACGGCTTAAAATTAAAGAAATATGTAAACTGTTGTAAATATGTAAACTGTTAAAAATAAAATGATCTAAATATATTTCATGAAAGATTAGATCAAGGTTGAAGGGTTGCAATCAAATGAAAGGTCTTGTCTTAGGGATTAAATATGAAAAGTATGAAAGCACTAGCCCTAACCTTTTAAAAGGAATGGTCGAGGTTTTCTTTTAAAAAGTAGGTCAAACTCCAAGGTCAAAGTCAAAGTGTCAAAAGTCTTGCCATAACATGAAAGGCTTTGTCACAAGGATTAAATTTGTAAAATGTGAAAGCATTAGCCATAACTTTTAAAGTTATGGTCAAGGTTTGCGTTTTGAAAGAAAGTCAAACTCAAAGGTCAAGGTCAAACAGTCAAAGTTCTTGGTATCCAATGAAGGGTCTTTTCACAAGAATTACATATGTGAAGTATGAAAGCCCTATCCCTTAATGTTCAAACGTTATGGCTAAGGTTAAAGTTTTTTCAAAAGTAAAAAAATCTCCAAGGTCAAAAGGTTAAGGATGTTGGTATCCAATGAAATGTCTTGTCACAAAAAGTACATATGTGAGGTATAAATGTCCTAGTTACTACAATTCAAAAGATATGACTAAAGAAAAAGTTTGGAAATTTTGTGTTTAAGTGGGTCAAACTCCAAGGTCAAGGTCAAATTTGCTGGTACCCAGAGAAAGGTCTTGTCACAAGGAATACACATGTGAAATATAAAAATGATAGCTCCACTAAATCAAAAGTTATGGGCAAGGTTAAAGTTTTTGCGGACAAACAGATAGACAGAGAGACAGACGGACGGACACGACAAAAACTATATACCCCAGAAACTTCGTTGCGCTTCGGGGCATAAAAAGCCTTTTTATGGTGGTGAGGTGGGGTGATAATGCTTCATACTTAACTTTACATTCCAACTTAACACAGATCCGCGTTTTCGAAGGTGTGTGTTTTCTAGATGTGGGCAGGGTCACATTTTACTTGGTATGTATATAATGACTGCATGCAAACTCCACCCCCCCCCTTCCCCCTAGATCCGCGCATGACAAAAATTATGTAATTGCTAGCTCTCGAGAGCGCCTGCAAAGTTCTACGGTAGTCCATATGTCTGGAGTACGCATGCTCGGCTTCACGATCGACTTGGGCATTCTGGGAAGACTTTATGGTCTAGTTCTCTGGGAAAACGACAATAGATAGACTGTGTGATAACAATTTCGTTGTGTCATTAATTTCTGTTTGATTATGAAGTTTAACGTAAACTACACAAGAAAAACTTGCCAAGATTCTAGACATCTAGCTTGCGAGTTAATGTAACCCAACTATTATTCGTGATCGAGTGTCACGACTTACTTTAAGTCACAAATATTAATCGCCGCGAACTATTTAATTTGCTTTGTTTTATGTACAATGTTTCCTTATTTGTGGAAATTAAAAACTGTCGAATCGCGAATAATAGTTGGTTTACAGTATACCATCTTCCTGGATATATTGCCGTAAACCTCATTTTCTTTTCAAAATTTGTCGACAAGACACAAAAAGCGTTTGTTAAAATGCAGTTCAACACTGATATAATTTAATTCTATAAATTACACTTCACAAAAAAATTATAGCTCTATTAACTATCACACTTCAGACTCATTAAACATTAAAGAATTCAGCTTAAAAATGTTTAAAAATTGCTACGGCGCTAGATCACCAATTTTCTTTTTTTGCGCCCGAATCGAAAGATCCGAGGCGTATATTGTGTCTTTGTCTGTCTGTCTGTCTGTTTGTCTGCAAACTTTATCCATAACCTTTGAACAATGAATGGTTAAGGCTTCTTATTTGGTATGCATACTCCACTAATCAACTTCTTTCTAATAATACCAAGTTCAATGACCTTGTGATCTTGACAGTGGCCTTTATGCTATAAATAGTTTTTTCAAACTTTGTTGCTATCTTTAATTAAAGATAAACTTGTTTTATTAAAGCATTGAATTCATATTTTTGGCTGTCTTCGGTCCTATAACACACCTGGGGCTCGTTTCTCAAAAAGTCGTAGATTTGGGCCTAAGTTAGTCCGACTAAAAAAGTTATGCCAAAATTTATACGGGCCTAAATCACGTTTCAGAAAGCGGCGTAAGACTGGGTCCAGGACTAAGACCTCTCCGCTAGATACTACACTGTAAGCATGCGCAGATCGTATTTTATTTGGTTTAGAGACTACAATGACATGTGGCGGATCAAATTAATATTACACTTGAACCTAAATAAAGGATGTTAAGCACGGGAAGCACGAGCAGGCTTGCATGTTTTCCCTTTTCACCGTCTTTCAAACATATCTATTACGCAAACCCATCTGTATTTTCAAGTTCAACGCATAATTGCCATTAATATTGTAGCGGATTCAGATACATGTGTATCTTGAAAAAGGGGCAGATTGGGGCCGGGTTAGGCGCCCACAGCCACACTAAAAAAACTGACTGAGTAAATCTTTTATTATAATTTTGGACACAGCCTCCCTCCCCCTCTATATCCACAAGTGTTATATTAGATATCTACCTTAAAACCGAATGATGTACATACATGATTATACATACATTTACTTGCTAAATTTTGAAATAAAAAGTTATTTTCTTATATACGAGTAAAAGTCATATATGGCTAGGCTGGAACAGGCTCGTAGCAAAAGTTTTGAAAGTCGGGGGGGGGGGGGAACCAGTATCTGAACAAGTATCAGAGCCCCCGACCAACAGACGTACTGTTAAAAGTTTATCAGTTATGAAATCATAATTATCATAAAAAGAATTATTGAAACATGGATAAGAGAATTATTTTTAAAAAATGATCAGACATAGAGTGTATATATGGTTTTCCTTGGCTCCCGTTTTTGTTAAAATTTAGACGTAAATAAACCTCAATGAAATTTATGTTTTGTGAAAGAATAAAATTTATATATTTATTTTATCTTTATATTGATTTAAGAAATATGCAGAGAATTAAGGGTTTTTTTAGTTTTAAACAAAACTTCAAAAAACGACAATTTTGACGCAGTATTTATATATATAAGCGAGGATTTTATATACGTGCGAGCCTTGAACAAGAAAGAAATTTACAAATGTAAAACATTTTCTGAATATGTGCCTAAAATGGCCCATACCATATACCGGTATAATTCTTTTTTAAAAATTCAATCAATTTATTCAATTTGAACTAGACATATATTGGCAATCTAGGTGATACATGTATTACATTTTGGACATACAGTTTTACATGGATATCGTTATGATAATTTACATAGGCCATGTAGAAATAGTACATAATTATGTACATGTATATACACCATTTGCTTTATAACATACGCATTCTCAAATTCAATGGAAATATTTTAGAAATTTATATATAAAAAAAAAAAAAAATACTAGATTTCTTGCCTGCAATATGGTTCACGTTGAAGAATTCGATTTAAAACTATTAAGCTTTTGCAAGCCATTAAGAAAAAACGAATAACCCATCTACACTTCTCACCTCTTGACAATGAGTGAACAGTCTTATAAACAGAATACTTTAAGTATAATACTCGAACATTTTAGAAATTCAAATTTTTATGTTTTATTAATATATTTAAACAATTAAAGGGGAAAATTAAAGAAGGTTGACTTGGTTGATGGCACAGAATATTTCTCATTATCTAAAATATATTTTTAAAAATGAATATTGTTTGAGGGTTTATTGAAACATTATTCATTAAAAAAATTATCCGGGACCCTGCATCGATTTTAAAAAGTAATATTCAGAGAATAGAAATGCTGAAAGTGGGCGTCAGCCCATAGATTATACACCTTTTTAAACAGAAAACGCATACTGTAATTGCAATTAAAAAAACGGGAGGGTTGCGCCCCCCTCCATCCCACAACGAGTGCCTACATTTTTAAAAAATAAAATCTGACACTTCTTAAATTTCTATCCAGCTAGAATTCAAAATTCTTAATTACAAATTTTTAGTTCATCCCACCTTTTGCGGAGTAAAGTTTGCATCTCTACTTGTCTACATAATATTACATGTATATGTTGTTTATTAATTTTCATGATTTTTCGCATATCATATAATGATGTGCATTGGCGTCGGAAGGAAATTGAAAGTGGGGGGGGGGGGGGAGGAGGGGTTAAGTGTAAAAAAAATATACCTTCAAAAAAAAAAACCTGACATGCAAAAAAAAAAAAAAAAAAAAAAAAGAAATGTCCTTTTCCCAAACACGAAAATCCTATTCCTCATTTCTAACCTATATTGCGACTTGTCTGTGACTGGAAAGTGGGGGGGGGGGGGGGGGCTAAACCTATGCAGCAATATTCAATGTCTATACTAAATATATATTTGGAAAAACAGTAGGGGGGGGTAAGCCTCCAGTAGCACCCACGGTTCCGACGCCAATGATGTGCATGTATATGAATAGGTATTATATAGCAGAAATAATTATTTTTTTAACTCTTTATGATTAAAACACTTGCCATTTTCCCAAGTTGTGTACAGACTAAGAACTTACGCCTACTTATGAGCAGGCCTAGATTTAAACCAAAATTTAGTCTCGACTAAGTCTCCGCCTTTTTGTGAAACGCAACTTAGTCCGACTTCCGGGTTTAGTCACTGATTTAGTCCAGACTAAGCTTACGCCTGGTCGTAGGCCTTTTTGAGAAACGATCCCCTAACGCGCGGTATGATAAAATTGTCGGCACGATCAGGTGTGTTATAGGACCGAAGACAGCCAAAAATATGAATTCAATGCTTATATTTACATTCTCTAATTTTCATTTTTCATACTTGCTTATTTTGTTTATCTTTAATGTGAATTTAACGCCCTTCACAACTGACGCAGTTGATAGACGTAAGAGCCGTTTGTGACGTCAGATGACGTTGCAAAGTTAAATAACGCAAACAAACATTGGGAGGAAAAAAGTGACAGATTAATTTTAAACGCACATTTGTAGTATTTTTACGTTAATTTAACAGAATTATAGTTTTTGATTAAATTGAGTCAAAACATTGTACATTTTGGTGTTCCCAGATTAAAGAAAATGCATATAGTTCCTACTGTGTATTCTAACGCGAAGTGACAAGGTTTCGCGTGTGTTATAGAAATTTGAATGTCGTGGATTTCTAATGAATTTCATATGGAAAAAATACACGGAATGTAAATATATTATGTTATGATATTAAATACGCATTATCGTAGAGGTAGGCCGAACCCGATCATTAAATTTTCTGTGTGACAGTTATGACTTTAAAAATGCACAGACAGGCAGTCTTTGTTCCTGTTTTCTGCTGTAGGAATTAGTTATATGTGACTGCAAATAACCGGGTAGTCGGACTACTGGGCTGTCGGACTATCGGACTGTCGGACTATCGGACCGTCGGACTATTGGGCTGTCGGACTATCGGACCGTCGGACTATTGAGCTGTCGGACTATCGGACCGTCTGAATACTGGGCGGTCACCATCAAATTCAACATTTTTTTTTATATTGAGCTAGATGAGCATATTTCATATTCGGATTACTAGGCAGTAGTACTACGATGATAGCGTCTGTTCTAGAGAGTTCTACGTTCTTTGTTGCGAATGAGACATAAAGACCAGTCCATCGCATGAAACCGTATAAAAGAAAGTTCCAATTTCGAGAATAGAATAAATAACTGCGAACGATAGTATTGTTTTCCCGCCTGTCTCCACATCAATTTTCAAACGTTAACATCTTCGATAAAATTTTGATATTTTTAATCGATAATTAAATGAATTTTTGTAAAACAATACTTTTTTCTGGAAACAAGAGAGATAACTGTAATATGTTGGCAAAACTTGTGTTTTTTACGATAGAAATCAATGGAAAACTACGACGGCGTATTAGTGCCATTTTAACAATGTAGAATTTTTTTTTTTAAATCGTTTGTACGATTTAATAAATCGTTTGTACGATTTAGTAAATCGTTTGTACGATTTAGTAAATCGTTTGTACGATTTAATAAATCGTTTGTACGATTTAGTAAATCGTTTGTACGATTTAGTAAATCGTTTGTACGATTTAATAAATCGTTTGTACAATTTAGTGAATCGTTTGTACGATTTAATAAATCGTTTGTACAATTTAATAAATCGTTTGTACAATTTGTTTGTTAAATCGTTTGTACAATTTATTAAATCGTTTGTACAATTTATTAAATCGTTTGTACGATTTAATAAATCGTTTGTACAATTTAGTGAATCATTTGTACGATTTAATAAATCGTTTGTACAATTTAGTAAATCGTTTGTACAATTTAATAAATCGTACGAACGATTTATTAAATTGTACAAACGATTTATTAAATCGTACAAACGATTTAAAAAAAAAATTCTACATTGTTAAAATGGCACTAATACGCCGTCGTAGAAAACGGAAAGTGTTATAAAACATATCCGCCCGTGTCACAGGTTTTTTACAGGTAATATTGACTTTTATTTTAAACATTCATACTAAAGCTCTTTGTGTGACGTTGGGGGAGCATATGTTTTTAGACAAAAATGCTTTATATTCCACGTATTCCAAAGCGATTTACAAATGAAACATTATATTTCATTAATATATTTTTTTTATTTATTTGCTTAAAACATAGGAAGATATATAAGGTACATTTAATCATATCAAAGAATATTTCAAAATATGGTGGTACATGTACCTGAAAGTCCGATTTCGATGGAAAATTTCGTATACCCCCCTTTTTTCAAGAGCTAGAGGTATGGCTGGCTAATTTACTATTTAGTGCCGATATTGTGACAATTCATTAATTTCCATAGAACTTTTCTTTATTTATTGACAAATTGCCATTTATATTGAATTAATGGTTGCAAAATGCAGGCGGTAGTCGAAAGCTAGCGTGCGTATTTCTTTACAGATTTCAACCGCACGTGGTGAATGATTGATTTCTTCTCAAGGGGGTCGTTACAATGTAAAACAACAAGCAAGCAATTTTACTTAACTTCTAAAAATTAAATTCTTGAGTGCGGATAGTTTGTTTCAAACAAATTTTATTTATCATTTTCACCCCCATTTATACCTCCAATCAACAGGCTACATGCTAAAGCATCCAAATTTTCAATATCTGATCCTAAATCGGAGAGTTTTGATATTTCATCGTCGACTTCATCGCTCTTGTAACATCCAATATAGTAATCCTTTTTACACGACGTACTGACTTTCCATGGACTTTTCCGATCGAGTTTGTGTTCCATTCCCTCAACAAACATGTCTTCGTTTTCGTCTTCCCTCATTGTCAACACATAAACATCCTTTGTAGTATTCTGAAATAGAACAAAAGGGAGATACAACTCCAATGTGTTAGGTATACGAAACAATTTTTTTTCAGCAATTTATCACTGCTATTGATAATGACAATACCTTGAAACAGATGACAGGGATTTTGTGCTTGGAGGCAGCAGCGATGGCGTAGTCAGAGTGCAGGACTCCATTCCGTAAAGATATAAAGACTGGCAATGGCACTCTTCCACTCAAATCTTCAGGGTAAACAAAAAGGGTATCATTCACTATTCACAGCATGATGTAGTTACTTTAATCAACTATATTGACATGCTTTGAATATGCAAGAAAACTCTTTTTTCTATTAAATTCAAGCAAATGTTATCATGACTTTCTTTTTTAACTTTTCGCAAATAAAATCAGGAATATGAATTTTCTATTAATTTAAATCATTCTTTAAACATGAACTTTTTAAAAATACGCCATGAAGAACATTTTTAAATGATTAATGTATTTTCACTCTAAAATCAGTAGAGCCCCACCCCAACACCAGAAACCCTGACCCTGGGGTCATGAAAATTACAATTTTGGTAGAAGCACTTTTGCTTAGTTTAACTATGTATTAAATTAGTCTGTTTAATACCCATGAGTAGAGGAGAAGATTTTCATAGAATAAATTTATTTTCATTGTGCAATCAACTAGAGCCCCGCCCTAACACTAGAACCCCTGACCCAGGGGCCATGAAATTCACAATTTTTGAAGAGGCGCTCTTGGTCATCATAAACTATGTACCAAGTTAATTTATTTAATACCCAGGAGCAGAGAAGGATACATGTATTTTCAATGAAATATTGCACGTACACAATAGATCTATATAGACCCACCCTAACACCAGAACCCCTGGCCAGGGGCCATGAATTTCACAATTTTCATAGAGGGCTCACTGCTTTTTAAAATAATGCCAACTGTTTGACTTCTTGACGTCCAAAAGTGAAAAAGATTTTTAATGATTGCATTAACTTTGGTGGTTTTAGCCACCCCTTGGGACCCAGGGGAGCAGGGACCATGAAATTTAAAAAAAATTGTTCCACTTCACCTATAGATGCTGTATACCAAATTTTGGTTGAAATCGGTTCCGTGGCTAAAAGAAGCTAAAAGTGTTTGACGTACGACTGACGACATGCGGCGAGGGACGAAAAAATAAAGCAATGTCACATGATTTTACGAAGGTTACCCAAAAAGTGAACTCCTAAATGTACTTACGTTGTCATATTGTGGTCTTCGCGTTTACCACAAATTGGTCATTGTGACCTACTTTTAATATCTTATGAGTATATCTTTATGTTTTATATAACAAGACGTCCAAGGGCCTTGAATCGCTCTTCTGATAAATTATACAATCTGTCAGTTCTATTTGAAGCCTCGAACTCTGAGTATCGCAAGATGCATGAACTGACAAAGTTTGATGATTTTTAGCCAGTAAGGGCTGAAGACATTTTAGTAAAGCTATAGAATACCATGAGTAGGTCACAGTGACCTACTTGTTTTATTTCAAATATTCTGAGGGCTCAAGATGCCTTGACAAGATAATTGACAAAGATTGATGTTTCTAAGCCAATAAGTACCCGAGATATTCAAAAGTAGGTCACTGTGACCTTTATAATGGTCAACATTTTCCGAATACCCAAGATGTCTTAACTGACAAAGTTAATCAATTCTAGCCAATAAGTACCTAAAATACTTAAATATAGCCATAACATTCAAAACAAGGTCACCATGACCTGCTTTTGGATCGACATTCTCCATATACCCAAGTTGCATCAACTGACAAAGTTTGATGATTCTAAGCTAATAAGTATTTACGATACTTAAATATAGCAATAAAATGTCAAAAGTAGGTCACCATGACATACATTTTATTGGCATTTTCCGAAGACCCAAGATACATCAACTGACAAAATTTGATGTTTCTAAGCTAATAAGTACCTGAGATAATTAAAAGTAAGTCATAGTGACCTACTTTGGTCGATATTCTCCGAAACCCCAAGATGCCTCAACTGACAAAGTTAAATATTCTAGGCCAATAAGTATCCGGATACTTACATATAGCCATAAAGTGTCAAAAGAAGGTCACCGTGACCTACTTTTTGGTTGAAATTCTCCGAAGAAGCAAGATGCATCAACTGACAAACTTTGATGATTCAAAGCCAATAAGTACCGTAGATTTTTAAATATAGTAATAAGACCCAAAATGCATAAATTGACAAAGATTGATGATCAAACGATCTTCAAAATATGCCTTTTAAACAATTAGAAAACAATTAGAAAACAAATGCCGGCAATATTCAAAAAGTAGGTCACGGTGTCCTACTTTTTCATAAACATGTTTTAAAGCCCCAAGATGCATCAACTTACAAGATTTGGTGATTATAAACCTCTCAGTGTCTAAGATAATGGGATTAAATGTTTTAGAAAAGATTAGCCATAAAATTCAAAAAGTAGGTCACGGTAACCTACTTTTAGGCTGACGTTGTTTTAAGACCCATTATGCATCAACTGACAAAGTATGAGATTCATAGGCCTTAAAGTGTTCAAAATATGCCTCCAAATCAATTTGAAAACAAGAACCCGTAAAATTTAAAATGTAGGTCACCGTGACCTAGTTTTGTGTAACATGATGTTAAGTCCTAAGATGCATCAACTAACAAGATTCGATGATTCTAGTCATTATAGTTAGCAAAATAACAACGTTTTTATTATGTGTAAATTTTGTTCAACTTTGAAGTGACCTTGAGACCATGCCTTTTACCCTAGGATCATGACTTAAACAATTTTTTGATTTTTAACATATCTTGACCATTGTAGGTAAGTTTGGTGAAAATCTGCTTGGTGGTTCTGGAGAAGATTTTTTAGCAACCAGAACTTTTGGTTTTATTTTCCTGATTATCTCTCCTTGTTTTAGGGTCCCATCTCTAGTTTTAGTATAAATGGTAGCCCTTTTGCCAAGGATACCCCATGACAAATTTGACAATGATTGGCCAAGGGGTTCTTGAGATATGGCCAATATTCTTAAAAGTTAACACACACCGCACACTGCACAAATGGACAACTTAAAATATTGAGGAAGGTCTTGTATGACATTAGGGTAAAGATCAATGAAGTTAACTTACACTGAGACATGCGAAGAAAATACGTCTGCTCATCTTCGTCCTCGTCAGTATCTCCTCTAACAAATTTCCGCACCCCCAGTTTTACCAGATTCTAGCATAATCAATCAAAAATTCAATCTAATTTTAACGGTAGTCCGATCCACAAGGATCTAAAAATCTATAGTGAAGTAAATGCATTACTGCTAAGTCCATTATCAAAGTAGGCAGGGGGTTCTGTCCTACAGCTGAACAAATAAAAATCTTCTTCATCTAAGTATACTTTGTACCAATCTTGATTACCATCGGTCTACTTAACTTGAGGAGAACTTAAAGAATTAAAACCTTTGCCTTACAGTCAGAGGAACAGAAGAGGGCAGAGGTGATTAGAAGAGTACACTAGAAAAGGTGAACAACTAGAACTTTACATGTACGAGGGGTGATCAAAAAGTTTGCGAACTATGATCTCTATCTATACAAAACCACAATGCAGATTGGAATAAAAATTGGTACACACATAGCCATACACAACTTCTATAAATAGCATATGTTGAATAAAGTTTTGCTCCTTGTTTGTGACGTCACAATATGAAAATGACCGTCATTAAGTAGGTCACTTGTGACGAAAAATGTGGGTTTTTTCAGTCGTACTCGTTCAACAAACGACTGTACAATTTATTGTATATCTTAGAAAGCCCTTTGCCGCAGCATATAAAATTTTTTACACAGTTTAGTAAGACAAATGACCTCCTATTAATTCAATCAATGATTGAAATGATCGTTTTAGTGAAGGACGGCAGATGGTTAAAATGATACCTGTCATGTTACCCAGTCAAAGCAAGTTTGAAAAGATACGTGTTTTAATTAAGCAATTTGCTATTAAAGACCTCCAATTTTCACTTTGAAAAATAGTTAAATATTTTAACAATGATATAATTATTAAATATCTAAGATATCGTTTACTTTAAATTTTAAACGTATTAGATATGATAAAAAGGATGCACCCATTCTCTATCCACCTTGAATAATAATAAGATTTGTGTTTTATGGTCGCAATGCTTATTTTTGGAAAGGATATTCTTATCCACCCATTCTGTTGCCGAGATTTGACCATTTCTGACAAATGAACTGTTCTTGTTATAAAAATTAACTTACATGGAAAGAAATATAAAACTCAGAAAAATCTTTCAGCTTTTGTGACAGAACGCTACGGAGGGGGCCACGTGGCCGCCAATATCACGTTATTCACGCATGCGCAGGACGGTGGCTGATGTTCATCAAAATTAGAGAGGATTAATTTAACATATAATCAACACTGAAACCAAATATTGTTTCTTTTATGGAAGTTTTTCAATTAGTTCAATGGTGATCACCCCTCGTATGTAAATTAATTATATAGACGTTACGTTGCATATATAAGATAAATACCTGAATGGTGTCAACGACAGTTTCTTTATGGATAACAACAACTTCATTCACAAACAATATTTTCTCAGCAGCCAGTTGACAAGGCACATGATGTTTACCTTTTTAAATGGAGCATCTTTTTGAGAACATTTAGCGTTTTTTTTTTTTTTGGGGGGGGGGGGGTCATTTAAATTTATAAAATTTTGCATAATCCACAGCGCCAGAGCACCTCATAAAATCGAACACTTACGTGCAAATTTTTTCACATCTTTTAGAGGTCGAAATCCATCTTCATTTTTATCGGATTCTTTTGCAACTTTGTGAGCAAAGATAAGATAAAGACTGTACTGCACTTCCGATGCAGATTTTTGAATTTCTTTCTGATACCAAAGTTCAACATCAATTTCAGCCTATAAAAATGATACTGTAATATTTGAAAGTAAATTCAATTAATGATTTAATTTAAGTGTCAACATTTCTTTATAAACAGATCAACTAACTTACCTTCGTGTCTTTATCTGTTACTGTCACATATCCTTTAATATCTTTAATTAAAATTGTAATGATGTTCATTAAATTGAGCACACCCGGTGAACGGTAAATGTAAATGTTTCGTAAACAGTGCACGGATTGCCATTGTTTCGGTATACCTTTCATAGGGTGTGTAATAAATCATGTATTACTCTGCTGAATGAGTAGGTACTCAAGTACCAGTCCATATAAAAATCAGAAAAAGTGATACATGAAGGTTCTCAGAGTTTGATAATTTTCCACAAAGTGCGAAGCGGATTATAAAAAAGCGTAAGTTGACCCAAATCAGATTATTCTCGATAATTTGGCCAAGAATTAGAGCCATTCCTTATAATTGAATTAAATAGAATAATTAAACAACTTTAGATGTAAAATTGTGTTGCTTTTATGAGTTCAAATTTACTGATACAGTATCAATAATAATACACAGTCTCGTAGTTACGGAAGTGATTGAAAGCGAGGGAAGGTAATAACTGATACATAGATGTAGCAGCCATGATGTTTGTTTACATGAGGTAAGATCGAGTAACTGTTTGGAGTAAAGGTACATTTATTAAATCTTGAATTTTCCATGGATCCAGAAGACTAGACATGAGGGGATTGCATGGATACAGATGATTCAGTTGGTTGTCAACGGGGTGTGTTCCCATTCCAAACCAAATTATACAGAATAATCTGCATTCCTTTTTGGAAATCAAGTAATGAGAGGCTAGAATACAAATAAAATGAAGTTATTGAGTCTTAATGATCAAGATACCTTTTCCATAATCGGGAAGATGTGTAGGATAATAAAAGTACGCTTCCTCATCCTTATCGCATCGAAAATCGGTAATCTGACCACGGATTTCCTGAAGAATAAGTACCAAAAATGTATCAATAAAAAAGATAAGTAAATTATTATTTTAATGCATTTAAGAAATATTTTTGATTTTTTTTATACAGACTTACCATATCATTTTCTGTTTCAAGAACAACGATACATTTATAGTTGTTTATTCTGTAATGGCATATGCCTTCTATTGTCCCCACAAGCCCTAGATATAATATAAGATAAAATGATATATTTCTTGTCTTAGGCAACGTACAAAGGTTCCCTCATTGTTCCTCAAAAACTCCGTTGTGTACAGGTATTTCCACTTTATACGTGTAATCTGCTCAAAAGGTAACAAACAACAGGCAGAAACATAGAGCAATAGCTCACCTAAGTCACTCTAATTAAAGTAAAATATACATTTAATTAATTGTCAAAGACGCATATACTGTACATCAAAATAAAGTTTAAATCTTAATAAAAACAGTTATGTATCCCATAATAATTTTGTAAATATAGCCATTTCATGACGTCGATCATTAGATATATCTGTACTCATAAATTAACAAAGAACTATATGCGATATATTGTATATACCTGCCCCCACAAAAGTTACATTTTGAAAACTTCATGAAATGTGCTGAATTCAATAAATTGTATGAGAAATATAAATTAACAGAACATATTATAGTTTCAAAGCAGTTTATTCACAATTTTTGTTTTTATGACGTCACAAACTAGTCCAATTTTAGAATTTTTTTCAGAAACAGGACAAAATTTCAACAATTTTAGCTTTTAAATTTATAGAGCGCATGTTTGTTCAGGATTAATATTTACACATTTCATTGATATTATCATTCTACACATTATATCAAAATATTGATCCTGAACACACATGCGCTCGGTGACTTTTACTCAAAATATCGACGAAATATGTACATTTTTCTGTAGAATTCATTAAAAACTGAAATTTACGTCATGTTTGTGACGTCATTACGTACATATGACGTCGTTACTTATGAAAATATTCAGTGCTTTGTAGTCAGCATATACTCCCCTGTTTAAGAACTTAATTAAATATACCTCCATCAAAGTTTGATTTGGGGGGCAAATATTGGTTATTACCGAATAAAGTTCTTTTGCAAATAAACTCTGAAACGACTGCACAAGAGTTCATACTTAAGCCTGTAGGAATACAGTAGGTATAAGATGATGTCCGTAAACTATATTCAGATTTCACTTGCATAGTAATTATCGTAAATTTAATTAAAAGTCTTCTTTCACTTTCGGTTAACAACCTCAAAATGGCACTAAAGAGAGTAAAGTGGTGGCGGATCTAAGTGCATGTACCTGGCATTTTAAAAAAAAAACTGACGACAAGCAAGCGCTTATTTATTTCATAAAGCGTCATTAGCGAATTATTCAATCAAAGCTTGATTTAAGTGATGTAAAAGAAGTAAACTGTGGTCATTCATTAAAAAACAAAATGTGCAAATCCTTTCCTTTTATGTCCGATCTCGCTATTTGTTGAAAGTTCTAGAAAGTCAGGTGACATCGAACCCGATTTAAAATAGAAAATCGAGGCAATTGTTTATCACGAATGGACATGGAAATAAATGTAAAGAAATTGGTAACACAGTGAGTTTGTGAATATATCTTAGTAAGTTGTGCTAATGTTTTATAAAAAAAAAATGTCAATGAATGGCCATGTTTATTTGTTTAGACATATAAAATGGTACAATTTTGACTTTTAATGTGTTCTTTGATGAGTATTCTACATAAAGTATTTTAAAAATAATTATGCCCGTATGTACAAATGGGATGAAAACAATTGTTTTTTTTTCAATATTTTAAAATGCTGACAAATATATGAAAATTATAGTTAATATTGTGTACACTCATTCTCTTATTCTTAACGGAAATGGAAACAGACCATCTGAAGTATAATAAGCATTAATATAGCTCAAACTATATTAAAATAAAGTTTCTAACATATAAAAAGAAAATGCCAATGAGCACCTGTAGTACATAGTGTATAAGATAGTACAACTAAGCGAAGGTCCAGATTTTTTCCCCAAAATTTCTTGACAAGCCAAAAAAAGAACCTATTTCGTGGAGGGTGTAGCCGAAGATATTTAATGATTCTAATGACTTTCATACCAATACCACAAAGATCCGTGTTTTCGAGGAAGGGTTTTTTTTTTCTTGGTGGGGTGTGTCCTAGGTCACTTTTATTTGGTTTAATATATGCATAAAATAACTCTACAAATTCCAAGGGGGGGGGGGTCCTGAGGACACCCTATAGATCCTTGCATGTACAACAGAATAAAGTTGCTTTATAACATGTAAGAAGAAGAGGCTTTTAATGAAAATGATATTTGTAGAAGTAAAGAAAAACAACAAAAGGGAGTGTATTTCTAATAATCATTTATTTCTCCGGCTAAACTAATTGTGGATCTTTGAAGTATTTCGTCATGCTGTAGGTCTATTCCTGTGTAACAAATCTCAGATAGTTTTTGGAAAATAGTTCTAGCTATTAGCAGTTTAAAAAAAATGAATTTTCCCCGCGCTTGCGCGGGATTTCAGCTAGTCGACTTAATAAAAAAGCATATCGTTCGAGCACGAAGTGCTTTTGTATGACGTCCATATATGTTTCTGGATTAACATCATAAAAGGGCTGCATTAATATGTTATATTATCTTTTAAAAGAAATTAAAGTAATCAAATTAAAAAAATAAATCAGCGAGCCAAAAGTTTTCTGTGTCATTTTTTAAGTCATACTCAGGATGATAAAAAAAAGATGTGTTTGTGAAACACTGATGCCCCCGTATGGCAACGTAGCAAAGATTTAACTTTTCTTAATTGCAATTGTAATATATTGGTACCAAAAGTAGGTATTCTCACTGAAAATACAATTGTTAAATATATATGGAAAAGGTTCAAGTTTGCTCATATGTATATAAATCTTAACGGTCTTTCTGCAAAGAATACATATGTAAAGTATAAAAGCCCTAGCCTTAACCATTCAGAAGTTATGGCCAAGGTTTGAAATTTTAAAAAGTAGGTCAGACTTCAAGATTAAAGTTTTACTACATGCATCAAATGAAAGGTCTTGTCACAAAGATTAAATATGCAAAATATGAAAGCACCCGCCTTAACCCTATAAAAGTAATGGTCAAGGTTTGATTTTTAAAAGAAGGTCAAAGTTCTTGGTATCCAAAAAAGGGTCTTCTCACAAGGATTACATAAGTGAAGTATAAGATTACTAGCCCTTGGCGTTCAAAAGTTATGGCCTTGGTTAATTTTTTTTATATAAGTACAAAATTCTCCAAGGTCAAAATATCCAGTTAATTGGATTGGTATCCAATGAAAGGTCTTGCCACATACAATACATATTTAAAGTATGGAGGCCCTGACCCTTACCGTTCAGAAGTTTAAATAAGTATAAATGTCCTGGTATCTACAATTCAAAAGATATGACTATGGTATAAGTTTTTTGTAAAAGTGGGTCAGACTCCAAGGTCAAGGTCGAATTCGGTGGTTTCCTAAGAAAGGTCTTGTCACAAGAAATACACATGTGAAATATGAAAGCCATAGCCCAATACAGTCAAAAGTTATAGGCAAGGTTAAAGTTTTTGCGGACAAACAGACAGACAGACGGACGGGAAAGGCACGACAAAAACTAAATACTCCCAAACTTCATTAACGGGAACATAATAAATTGTTTATCCTACAAATTTTATTTGTACCGATTGAGTAATTCAATAAACGGAAACGTCTCAACCATTTTAAATATGTTTTAATGTAAAGTGAATTCTTAACCAAGGCATTGTTACATCCAACTTATTAATACTGGCTCATTAACCAGACACATCAATGCATCATCTACATTGTATAAGGTTTCTTATATTTTTGACGATAATTATGGTATTAAGAAACATCAAGTCAATATGCTTTACAGAAAAAATTAAATACTGTTTTATACTTTATCATTGGATCAAGTATCAGCCAGAAAAGATTAAAAAATAAAAATTGGTTAGAATGTTAATATTCTAGATAAACACCCGCGCAAGCGTGGGAACTCGAATTTATATATAGTTACCATTTACAACAGAAAAATGAAATATATTGTAGTTGAAAATTGATTCTACTGAGAGACTACAGGCTTATAGAGGGAAGAAAAACTGTAGAAGTACTTTTTTCCGCGTGGTAGTAATTTACGCTATGTACGCTGTCACAAATTTTCCGTGGATATTTGTCCCAAGCATACTTGATATATTAATGCAAGGCAAATAGTGACAGTAATACGTGTAATTTTCAACCCGCGTATTAAACAGAAATTAAGATTCCGCAGAATTATGACCCCGTGGAAAAAAGTACGTCTATAGAACTTTGTACAAAATCCCGCATGAAGTAGATTTACATGTACGTCATCGTCCTCACCCACTTATTTGAAAACTTGAAAAATAAATATTTCTTTAATTGACATTTATGTGAAAAAAGTCATATAATATTATGCATCGATATTGTACTTCAGATGTTACTTTCATGAAGGAATATACACAATTTACAAATAAATTGATTTTTTGGGGGAGGGAGGGGTAGAAATTCAAAGGTACTTCGGTCCTGGTTTATAATCATATATGTACCCTTATCGATAAGTAAAAACTAAAAAGGTTTTTTTACATATCAATAAGCAGGCATGTAGCATCTTTTTTAAAAGGGGGGGGGGGGGGGGGGCAGCCAGAGAAATTTTTTACTTACCTTTAAAAAAAAGGGGGCGGGTTGCGAAAACTGGAAAATCCTTTTTCTTTGGGGGGTGGGGGTGGAGTGGCCAACTTTTTTTGCATGCAATACAATATTCCCTAGATATCAATTTTCTGTGATAACAAGTGTGCGTGTGAGGTGGAGGGGGGGGAACCAACCTTTCGATGAACATTTCCAATAATAAAGGTAATGTTGGGAAAAAAGTGGGGGGCCAGACAAATTGTACGTCGGGTTTATTGCCACGATGCTCTCAGTAAGGAAAATTCGTTTTTTACCGATAAACTCATAAGAAAAACATACATTTACTACACACATGTATTATAGTCTTTCAATATAAACTTACATATTTCCTGCACTTATAGTATTAACACTTCTCATTATAGCCGCTTAGTCCGATTCTTATCGCGGAAAAATACATTCGTTTTTCTTCCTGAAAAATAATTGTCCATAAATTGTTTCAACTTTTGTCAAATTATATCCCCAAAGTCTTTTTCTTTTAAAAGATTCAAAAGTTAAAAAAATAATTTTTGTTTGGTCACACAAAAAAATAATCCTTTGTTGATATCGGGTGAAATCGCCTTCGCAAAATTAAATCTATCTTTTATATCTCGATCATGAAGAACAAACCCGAGAATTTTTTTTTCACAACAAAGTACTTATACCTGTACACGGACAATATTTCAGCCTTCGTTACTAAACTTCCTTTAAAAAAATATCAGATTTTCCTTTATTCTTTAAATATGCATATTAATATAACACTTATTATGATTATATTCAGTTAATTTCTTAATTTTTTAAAAAGATATATTATGACTTCTATGGCTTCTACTACATGTAATGGAAAAAAATAATCGGTCTTGAATTATCTTCATAATTAGATAAAACCGATAAATTTATTTCTTTTCAAAGGTGACTTCACAACAGATCTAACTTTCCGTCAGGAACATCTGTTTGTCAATAAAGTTTTTGATCTATATTTTCCTTGTAAGGATTGTTGTAATAAACTATTAAATGAATCTTATAATTTATTTTTATATATTTTCTATGTAATGACGTACGAGGGTTGTTAGAAAAGTTCGCGGACACATTGATTTACGGAAAATCTATTGTGTACTATTAAGTGTGACCTATTTCTAATTAAATTCCTATATTTTATGAATTAGTATGTAAAAAATCAGGTCCATTTACTAAACCTTTGAAAATTTACAACGGTTTTACTTTGCGGTCATAGGATTCACGGAACAATCACTTCACGTTAGTGACTTGACAACCAGATTTTTATTAGTTCTAAATACTTTTTTTTTTTACTTTTCTTGTCTTTATCTACTTAAAAATTAAATATGAATATCAAGACATGTTACTTTTCTTTTATAAGTGTCTTAAGTGTTGTTCGGATATTAGCAAGATCTTAAAATGAACGTCTACGCAGTTTAAAGCGATCATGATCAGGTTCGGAAACAATGCAAACTAGTGCTAATTGTAACGGGGACCGTTACAGATGTTCCCCAAACGCTCCCCAAGTCCCTTTTGGTGCCATATTCCCTGTAATCTCTATTAGATAAGAAATACTTTATAGAATTTAGACTTAATCAATGTCTTCCCAGAAAAATACAAAATATATTTAAAAATAGGCATTGCACGCGTGTTCATGTGCGTAACGACCATATTATCTTGTCTACACTATCTCAAATTTTAATATACTTAGAATCAAAGCATTTAATCCAAAAGTATTAAAAAATACACTCATTCGAGTGTATTTATGATTTTACTCATTTCACGTGCACGCACGCGCAAGCACGTGCATAATGACTACACCTTCTTGTAGGAGTCCCTTATATTTATCTATGTTCTAAATCAAATCCTGTTTGGTTGAAAAACAAGGGAGTAATAGCCATTTGAAGTTTCAGCCAATCGGATTACAGCACACATGCATGCGTGTGATTTCATAATTTTTATCTTTATCGTATTGAAGGATATCTAAATGAATGACTATATTTTAAAATTCGAAACATTTCGTCAAAAAACAAAGGAGATATTGCCATATAAAGTTTCAGCCAATCAGATTGCAGCACACGTGCATGCGCGTGATTTCATGATTTTTTTTCTATATCATATTTTAGGATATTCTAATGCATGACTATGTTTTAAATTTCAAAGCATTTCGTCAAAAAACAAAGGAGATATAGCCATTTAAAGTTTCAGCCAATCAGATTGCAGCACGCGCGCATGCGCATGCTTTCATGAATATTTTTATATATCATGCTGTAGACCTTCATAATGTAGGACTATGTTCAAAATTTCAAAAGATTATGACAAGAAACAAGAAAGATATTGAGGTTTTAGTTTCAGCCAATCAGAGCGAAGCGCACGTGCATGCGCGTGAGATCTTGCTATTTTGACCATGCCATCTTGTCTATACTACTAATGTGTCCTTACATTATGAGTTTCAAAAAAATTCATCAAGAAAAAGAAAAGTTACAGCAATATCCATTATATTGGTAATTTTTCGTGTTGCACGTGCGCGCTCTTGCAAGCACGTGCGTGCAAAATGACCTTCGTTCGGCAAATCTACATAACATGTCTACTGACCCTAAAAACATTTTACCTTAGTCGGATGTGTAGTTTACAAGATCACTCGTGGACAAAATTTTCCCAGGAAGAAGAAAAATAATAATAATAATAATAATAATAATAAGAAACAGAGTAAAAACAATATGTTCCCCAACTTCGTTTGGGGAACATAAATATCCTGAGACGCAATTTCCATACGATAAGTAGGGTAACTGAGGTATCGCATGAAAGTTGATAATAAAAATGTTAATTCTTCCATTCTTATGAAGCTACTACCAATTGAATATTACATGTATTGTCTTTTTTACATGTAGATAATTTCTAGCAGCATCTAAAAGCATTTTAGTTTATTTTGTGACATTTTCCTGTCTACAAACATAAATTTTAGTAGCTCGGTGCTCCATGACGTTTAATGACGTTCCGATTTTTGGCTTTCATTTTACGCTTTGATTATATATAAAATGGTTATAAAACATTCATACATTATTCAATTCAATTCAAAATTTCACCAATTGACGTTTCATGAATACTTTAGCGGCAGGCAAAATTTCATAATTCTCTTTGAACTACAACTGTGCATTTTTTGATTACATTAAAAAGTCTAAGTAATATAAACGTTGGAAAAAGTAGCATGCTCCGTGAAGCATGTTTTATCAAAATAATATAGCTGTATATTTTTTAATTATTACCGTAAAACACCAAATATTTGTATATTTATTGGAAAAAAGGTAAAGTTTTTATCTGGAGAGTTTAAGCGGTTTTGTGGAAATAGCGCGCCCACAATAGAATTTTTCCGCAAACTTTCTAACAACCCCCGTATTTTTATTGTGTAAGTTAAGATGTGCCTTTTACGAATTAAGCGGCTTTAACTTTTCACATTCCTCGCAGTAAGAATTCCATTTATGTTAAATGGACAATCATTATATGGCTGTCAATTTCCATTTGTCTATTTATATAATCCTTGTATTAATATATATTAGTGGCTTTCGCGGCAACAATATGTTTCTAAAAATTTCCAAGCATACTTTGCTCGTTTTTACCAACCTCTTTGTTTTTATTGTATTTTAATTTATATAACATCATTTGTTGTAAAATAATTTTATCAAATAACCATTAATTACATTATTTACAATTATTTCTTGATTAAAACCATGTAGGAAAAGGGAGATAACACTAAACATAATGTTTTAGATGCTTCCATCAATATTGAAATCGGTGATTGACGAAAATAATTTGCGCTTTTCGCTTTTTAATCGGTTATCACAACTTATTTCTTTTATATCATTTAAATCAAGTTTTGATTGAATAATTCAGTGATGACATTTTAAGAAATAAATAATCGATTGTTTGTTGTCAGTTTTATTACAATTTGCCTGTAGCTTAGATCCGCCAACCGGAAACGCCACCATACTCATGTTGATGCTATTTCATGGCTGTTTTCAGAAAATTGAAGTAGACTTTTAATTTCATGTACGATACTTACTATCCGAGTGAAATCTAAATATAGTTTACGGACATCATCTTGTATGTAGTGTAGTATTAGAGGCGTACATGTAAGTTAGAACTCCGGTGCAGCCGTTTCGGAGTTTACTTGCAAAATCTGTTAATTTATAAGTATACTAATAGACAGATATTATGTACATGGAATGAAATGATGTCATTGAAAATTATTAACATTACCTCTTTCATCATTAAGTAGCTGAACTTCTGCGCCCTTAAATATGCCTAGAGCCTTCTGTCTTCTTAAATCTCTCGAATTCCTTGATGTATCTAAAAGTGTTCTGTATAAAATATTCAAATTGAGATTCTGGTTTATTAATCTATTTTTTCTTAAACCGTTCCTAACTGATGCATTTAATGCTTTTTGCCTATTAAGATCCCTGGATCGCCACTGTATGCATTATGTCAAAGCTAGTTATTAATGTCTTTAAAAATACAAATATGTATATACTAGTTTTCGTTTACTTTTTCCCCCATTTCAAATCAATGTAAAGAGTTTTTTGTTTTATAAATGACCTTTCTTTTTCGAAAGAAATTGAATTTGTATTAAATCTGCAGATGGATACTAAGTATGTATTTTATAGACCATCGCATGTACATGTGACAATTCTGAAAGGTGCATAATTCAGGAATACAATGTATATCAAATTTTACGATTTTTTAAAATCAAATTTTACTTTTTCAACAATAAAATTTGCTTTTTTTATCTGATTTTTATCGAGTTTTGGTTATTTAATAATTTTCCGTGTTACGTTAACTTTCCTTCCGCTTTTTGTATGATGTTTCAGTAACAACCGAGGAATAGCCCGGGGCTGACAAATTGTTAAATATTTTCGGGGGAGAAAATCGGACACAACTCTATATTTTGTACATAAACGAATTAAAACATCCCAATACCTGACACTTTCTATGTTGTATTTGATGTAAATGCATTAATTTATCTATGGTAGAGTCAATATTATTCCCCGGAAAACATTTTTATCTTACATATATGCTACTGATAATATTTTTCAGTTAAAGCATCCGACTGATGTACCATAGCCAACTTCTTTTTGTATCAAACTTAGAAAAAAAAAGTCAAAAACTTTGTACAAATAATGGTCATAGGTGAAAACAATTTACAATCCATGACAGCCAATTTCTGTCACATGTGAAATTCTTGTATTATGCATTTCTATTTTATAACCGAATATATCTTTCAAATTGTAATCCAGCCTCTTTAGGGTTTGTGTATACATAAGAATTGGTTGTGTACTCAAATTTCAACCAAAATTCGCTATTAAAACCTTCTTCGAGTTCATCTCATGAAAGGCATGATACAAAACAAATCAAGTTTACAGGTTTGGACTTTTTTGACGAAAGCTAAAAGCTTAAGGAGAAAAATCTAGGCAGATTGTCTTGTCATAGATTAAGCGGATATATGGATGAAGGAATTACCTTTTTGTTGGTTCCGTGATTCGTAAAAATCGGTGGTCAGTATGCTCATCGTTGCCTGACATATAACATGACGTGCAAAGGTCATAGTCGGGGCATACAGAACATTTCCATCTGATGCCCTTTATTCTCTTACAGCCTCCACAATAGTCGCAAAGTGCGCCCTGTATAATTCCTATTTGAGGATGAAAGTTGTTGTACATGTTTTCATTTAATTGTTTTATTAATATCGATAAACTCTGGATAGTTATTATTCGCTCTTTGAGATGCATTTTTTTTAAAAAGCAATTCAATTCATGTTATTAAATCTGAGAAATGGGAGGTTTATTTTACAATTATACACTTTGATATATAAAATCTCTTCTTCATTTGGTGGGATTTCAGAATACAGAAAGAGGTTTTTAATTGATACACATTAATGTTATTTTTCGGTGTATATTTTCCCCTTAGCCAGTTTTTGTCTTTAGCAACACACAGAAAACATGTCTTATGTGAACATAATTAACGGGCCTTTCTTTGATATTTCAAATAGAAAGGAAGTGACTCTTACTAACCTTTTTGGCTGTTATCAAACAGTAATATATCTCCTACACTAGCTTCAAGGTCTTCAGTTTCCCCATCATCCCACTGTACAGTGATGGAAAAATATTCCGCCTCGGCAGATGACTGTACTTTTGGGCGGTCTTCTGTTGACATATATTGCGATAAAATACGTGATTGTCGGTTAATTTGGCGTCGCCGTCCTTTTTTTCGTTCATGTTTTCCAGCGCCTGTATCCTTCTGTAAATAGCATTCTTATGACATGTATCATCTTCAAATATTTGTTTCCTGGTAATGAATTTAATGGGACATTTCACATTCCTTAAAAAACAAAGATACAATGCTGGTTCCTGTAAATGTTAAACCAAGCCTCTTTTGTTACTCCTCACTAAGATATTGACAATAGTGAAGGAAAAACTTTAAGAATACTGTGCAACAATATATACAAGGAGTGGTGTGAATCAGATGAAGATACTGAAAAATTCCAAAGAACTTTTGGACAATTTGAAATCGCAAGATTCTACCAAGATTCGTGAATTTAATTACTTGGTCATTGGTCATTTGCAAAATTATGTAAAAACTAATTCTGGTTTTTGGCGACCATATCATATTGGAATTCCAATGGGTACCAATTGCGCTCCGTTATTTGCAGACCTATTTTTATATTCATATGAAGCAGAATTTGTGCAAAAGAAGAAAACACTTGCTGTGGCCTTCAACTCGACATTTAGATATATCGAAGACGTATTGTCAATTAACAATGGTAATTTCCATTCTTACGTCGATACAATATATCATGGTGAGCTTGAGATAAAAGATTAGATACCACAGAATCTGACACATTTGTTTCATACTTTGATATTTTACTTGAAAAGACTTTAATGGTAATCTAACCAAGCTATATGATAAACGTGATGACATTAACTCTTCTATTGTCAACTTCCCTTACTTTTGCAGCAATATGCCTTCATCACTTGCATACGGAGTATATATATCTCAGTTGATTCAATAAGCAAGAGCATCCTCTACGTATTAACAATCTCTAAAACGAGGTAATTTATTGACAAGCTAGTTGATGAAACAAGAATAACAGCAGTCTCGTTTAAAGTCATCACTTCGTAAGTTCTATGGTCGATACAAAGACCTTGTCAGCAAATACAATTTATCATTGAGTCAAATGCTGGCTGACATTTTGCATACTAATTGTTAGTCCATTATTAGTACACTGAATTGACGACGGATTTTACCGTTATTTCCCGATCAGGACAAGGAGCACACAGCGGGTGTGACCGGTCAGCAAGGTATGCTCACTCTTCCATGGCACCTTATCCCACCTCTGATGTTTCGGAGGTCCGTGTTTCCTCTCCTTCTATTTTCTTGACTTTGAGATCGAATACTGTTCGTTATCTCCATATCCTTCATTCATCCCAAAGAGGTTCTTGGACGAGAAAATGCACGAAAGAGGTGCAATAAATGTTCGCAGACATAACAATTTAAGAAAATACTTTGTATTGTGTAGAAAAATGTTTCTTTTTTAATGCAATCTTTTACAGTAGGGCGACAAAACTGGTCCAGGACTAAAAGAAATTAAGAACTGTGAAAACACTTAACGAGCTAAAAATCCTACTGTCAGAAAACATCAAGCTTTTGTTCTGTGAATTCTTAGACAGCACAGTAAAGATTTAAAATTTCAGTAAATTAATCCAATTTTTTACATACTTGTTAATAAAATTATTATTCAAAAAATACACAGTAAATATTCTGTAAATCAACATTTATATACGCGAAATTTTCCAACAACCAGCGTATATTAACTACAAATATTTTTTTTCTAACATACCTTCACCAAAGTGATTGTACCAACGATCGAGTGTCCGTTGTCTGACTTTTTAACGACTCGTAATCCAACACAGGCATTATCTGTGGATGTGAAATGTGGAAGATATTCAAGTCTGATAAGGAATAAACTATTCATTGTAACAATAAAAAACAGATTGTTTTCCGGCCAAGAAGAATAAATGAACTGGTATATGCACATCTGTACTTTCAACAGATTTTGCAACCATTTAATTCAATATAAATTGCAATTTGTCCACAATTGTTTAATACAACGTTACAGTTCAATGGAGATTGATTAATTGTCTTGATACCAGCGCTTAATGGTAAATTATCCATAATTCAGGCAAAGGGGAGTAGACGATATTTTTCATTGAAATCGGACTTTTAAGCATCACCATATTTTGAAATAGTCTTGGATTTGAGTAAATGTTTCTTATATCTTTCTTATGTTTTAGGCAAATAAAAAATATAAATATATCAATAAGATATAATGTTTCAGTTGTAAATCGCTTTGAAATTGGTGGGAAAAAAGCATTTTTGTTGATTTTTTGTCAATAAACATATGTCCCCCCCCCTCCGTGACACACAAAATGCTTTGGTATGAATTTGTGGAATAACAGTCCATATTCCTGTTAAAAGGATTTTTTGTGTCACGAGGGGGGGGGGGGGTGTTTTAAAAATATTTTTCGTTGAATTCTATAGTGAAAAAGACAACTTTTACCAAAACGTTAGTCATCTCTCTTCGTTTTCCCAAATAATTTATGTTTTATTAAAATCTATATAATTACCTACAAAAACTTTAAAAATACACGAAATATGTTTACTTTTGAAAATTGACTTTGAGATAGGCGGGAGAACTATCGTTCTTTGACTACTTGAACATCCAAACATAAAAAAGATGAAATTTACTTTACACATATTTGGAATTAGCAATAACCAAAGACCATAGTCAAGGAAGGAGTATGCGTTTATATCATTATTTCAATTTAATGGACAAACTCATGTCAAGGATTTAAAATGTTTCAACTGCGCGACACGTATCATAAAATAGGATGCTAGAATATTTATGACGAATTCCATGGAACCTGGGCTAATTTGAATTATAATACATTTTTTAAACTTTTGTAAAAGATAATATTACTTATTTCATGCTGATATTTGACTATCTGAGAAAAAGTTTTTGCTCTGACCTAAAGCCGTTGGTAAGCAATGTTCCTGAAATGTGCATTTTGTCCCTTTACCCTAAAATACTACACTTGAACATGGGTGTATTTTTTTTTCTATGAAAAAGTACTAAGTTTTGCTCTTGAGTATAGATTAATTTGATAAAAGTAGTTGATAGCAGAAAAACTGTTTCAGAGGAATAACTGACTTTTTTTTTCTTTTTCATTTAAAGTAGTTCTGCATTTATACATAGATGAGTTACTCTAAGTATATGTACCTTCACTTATTTTCGGCAGATGATCTTCAATGTATGGCATTTCAGCCGGCACTACAAATTTCAGGTCGACTTTCCCTTCTCTCCCGACCCTGTACCTTTTGGTTAAGCTCTCTCCTTGCCAGACAACTTTTGCATCACAGTTATACATCATGGCAATATGATCGGCCATTTCAGACACACTCCCTGCATTTCAATTTCATGCAATACAAATTGAGTAACACTTTAAACACAGTATAATTCCAAAAGAAGCATTACTTGCAATAAAAAAATTTCATCAAAACTTATTGCATATAAGGACATTCAAATCACTGTCTGTTACAAATTGGTTCTGTTGAAATGTCTTGAAAAAGGTGACATTGTGCTGAAAAGTTAGGCTGACCAAAACAAATTAGGAGAGAAGAACTGACTAATCGTAAACGCACGGGTCAAAAACAGTATACATGTACCACAACCATCTTGCTGTGTTTCAATATAAATAAGTTTTTGCAATATTTGTACAGATACATGTAACATACTGATAGAGAAATTCATGGATTTATTTCTTTTTGTTTTTCTTTAAATCAGGCTATACTGCTATAACAATTTCAAGTTTCATCATTTAATATTTGTAAAACGTCGTTCACCGAATTAAGGCTAAATTTGTAACGTCAAATTATCCCTTTCTGACATTATTACATATGTCGCCTAAGCGTAATCACATCAAAAGTTAAAGGCGTAACACAAATTAGACTAGACACTCAATTTTTGCTTTTGTTTTCTCAAAAATTATTGATTTTTTAATTTTTCTTTGAGTATAATTTTTTTTTTTGCACATTTTAAATATAAGATTTAATCTATAACACGTTTTACCATTAAAAAGAAAACACGTTCATATTTATGCTTTACGTCCCGTTAAATACCAATGAACGCATATTTGTGTCCTAGTTACAAAACCGACTAGACACCTAAATCGCTTTAAAGATCTCTTCTATTACTTGCTTATAATTTTTAAAAGAAACAATTTACTACTTCTTGATTTGCACATTTCATAATTATATCATTTTACTTTTACCAAAAGTACCTGTTATACCTTTGATTTTTGGATCTTTTCTCCGTACCACATCTGCATCTTCAAAAATTCCTTTCGCTTCCTCGTAATCTAGATCGACCCGCGTTCCCATAGTGACACTGCAAAACACATTCAATTTGTTAAATTGAGTGTGCAGGTCTACAAAATGATATTGTAGTTTCCATTAAAAATAATAGTACGTCGCCGAGTCTGATACACCAAAGGAGTCTGAAGTTTTTATCGAAAAAAAAAATCCGGAAAGAAACATATGTTACGCTCAACAACAACAAAAACACTAGGATGGCAACGCGATTTGGGAGGACCTACCTTAACAAAAAGAGGGTTTTGCCAGAAATAATTCGCGACTTATTCAGTATCTGGAGTTTTTGTTTATTTTTTAAAGTTAAAAAGTCCAAAAGCAAGCCGTTTCTGACCCTTTTTCCACCTTGACAGCTCAACCTTGATTCAATGCCACTAAACCGGAAGTGAATCCCTTTCCATGCTTCATGATTAACGTGATGACTTTTCAATCCTTTCCTTTACATATGCTGCGACATACCTTCATCAACCGCCAATGTTTAACTTGTATCTCTCAGTTGCCCTGGTACACAGGAGCATCTTCTATATAGGAATAATAATCGTAGACATACAGTATATTATTTATTTAAATTCTGACTAACGTTTTTCATAATTATTGTTAGACCTCTATCGACACGAGTTATCACGGATTTTTCTGTCATTTTCCACTTAATGACATGGAAAGGTGTACGTTGCGTTAATGATCAGTTGGCAGTAGGTGCCAATTTTTCAATTGCTTTTGATCCAATTTTGTCCGTATTTGTGCTGCCCCTCTTTTGTATTGAATGGGCTTTTTGAACTTGAAAACTGTTTGGTCTCCATCAACTTCACACTAGTATGCTATAATATCGTTAAGAACATATCACTATGCACTCTTCTATTTTCATTATAATTGTACTGCCCCCCCGCCCCCCGCCCCTCCGCTCTAATGTTAAGACATGACCTCGTGAATCTCACCATATGGCATACTTAGACATAAAAGGTTCATAGAATTTCAAACATCTTCCTCGAGTAGTTGTTGACAAAATAAGGGGCTAAAGTTTCAACGAAGAGAAATGGTTAAACAGGAAGTAGACAGCAAATTTGGACAAAATTTAATCCCACCATATGTCACGCCTATACAAAGAGCGTGATAAAACTTCAAGCATCGGCAATGAGTAGTTGCTGAGAAAACGACGACGTAAACGTAAAGGGATAAATGAAGGATAAACATTAAGTTGACGTCGGATACTGTATGTACGAAATGTGTGCTCAAATTTTTAAGCATCTTCGATGACATCTGCTGAAAAATTTGTTACGGGCAGACACAAGGGTAAAACAGTGTACCCCTCTCTTCTCCTTTAGAACAATCTTTACCTCTTTGATTTCATTCCTTCATGTCTTTCAAATGCATGATCTAATTCATGTTCATCGTCCATGTAACACATTGTACACAAGTCAAAGTCTTCGCAATACAAGCATCGCCATCTCATTCCCTTAATTGGGCTTTCAGCACAATAATCACAGGCGTAGTATTTGTGATATGCACCTTTAACAAAAAAAAAAGAAATAGATAATGTCGTCATTTGAAGAGGGATTCTTCTCTTGTTTCGATAACGTTCAGATAATGAAAAGAAGTGTGTATGTCGTTAATATATACAGATTGTAGATTTAATCGATGTTAACGACCTGCTTTTTAGCTCACCTGAGCCGAAGGCTAAAGTGAGCTTTTCTGATCAAAATTTGTCCGTTTTCTGTCGTTGTTGTCATCGTCGTCCTTAACTTTTCACATTTCGACTACTTCTCAAGAACCAATTGGCCTGTTCCAGGAAAGATGAAACTTATCGAGAAGCACCCTCAGGTAGTGTACATCCAAATTTGTACAAATCATGACCCCGGGGGAAGGGTGGGGCCACAATGGCCGATCAAAGTTTTCATAGAAATATATAGGAAAATTCTTTAAAAATCTTCTTCTCAAGAATTGCAAAGGCATGAATGATCATCTTTTTATGGAAGCATCCTCAAGTAGTGGAATTCAATTTTGTTCAAGTCATGACCCCTTGGGGTAGGGCGGGGCGACAGTGTAAGTTCAAATGTAAAGGGCAATAAAGCCACAGGTATTCAAAGAAATATGCAAGCATCCTTAGTTAGTGTAGATTCAAGTTTGTTCAAATCACACCCTCTCCGTTTTATGGATTGGTTGGAACCACTATTGGGTTTCAACTTTCCAATGATAAACTGATTCTTGCTTCATTCATAGCCACATTGCTCAGGTGAGCGATGTGGCTCATGGGCCTCTTGTTTCATCCTTCTTCTAATTTTACAATTAAATACACCAATGAAAAAGTGACTTTAATTACTTTATTTTTGAAACAGTCAAGGGCATAAAAGTGGCCGAATTTTAAAATGTTGATATTGCAATACTTTAAAAGATCAGATTTGAGTGATTTTCCTATCAAAATACCCCTTTTTACAGCTTTCAAAGCTTCCTATTTGAGTAGATGTTTTACGTTATCATATCATTTTGTGTCTTGACATGAATAATTCATCCCGAGTAAGGACCTAGGGGTCCAAACCTTCATTTGAGTGTAAAACAACACAGTAAAAGATCCATAGAAGTATTATTCATTTATAAGCTTTGATTCAGGAGCAACATGCGTTTTGTCAGACCCAATCATCAAACTATATGCCTGAGGCCAGAGGTAAACAGTTTAGGTTGAGGATCAAAAAAACGCATTATGCCCAAGAATATAAGAATTATCGTTGGTAAAAGCATATTACTTAATAAGAAATCAGAGACATTAATTGATTTTTTTTTTAATTAATCAATGCCTGATTTTGAGAACCTGAGGATACGAGTACATGTACCTTAATAAGAAATGCACACCTTTTTCTAGTAGAATCTTAACAAAGACTTGCTACAACATATGTTTTACTATCTTCATAGGAGCATAAGAAAGTTAAGAAACATGCGTGATCTTAATGTACGTGTACATTTTTATCACACAGGTACATAAAAGTATATAATATGTGCAAACATGTATATAATATACAGGATATATACATACCTGTCTGCGCATTATCGAAAAGTCGAAGATCGTATTTCCTGTCGAGTCCTGTTCTGTACTGTTTGGCATCCTCCTGCGAGTCCCACAGGACTCGTACTTCTTTGGAGTTGTTTAAGATTTCCACCACAGTTCCCACATTACCGATCCCTCCGTCGTCATCCTTACTTTTATCCCAATCGATCCCTCTAACTACTCGTTGTCCTTCTTTAATTTTATCTTTAAAAAAAACAAGATGTGTTTGTGGAACACTATCCACCCGGAGGCAACAGAGTTCGAAAAAGCTACTTTTAGCATATAGGTCACAATCATGGTCAAAAAGTTATTGACCTTGGTTTTATTTGAAAATACTTAATTAGTGAAGTATTCATATCAAATATGAAGTCTCTATCTCCTATGGTTCAAAAGTTATGGCGAAGCTTGAAAAAAAAAACGTATAAGCGTATAGGTCAAGGTCACAAGATTTACCGATCACGGTAGTCTAGTGGTAGAGCGTTCGATTCGTTATCGGGAGGTCCAGATTTGATTCTAGTGCGCGGCTCCGCGTCAAACCCATGACGTAAACAAAGGGAGTCACTGCTTCTTCGCAATAGAATCGTAATCAAAGAATTGTCAAAATATCAAGATCGAAAGAGACTGCAGCAACGCCAACAAACAGTCAAATGCGTGCAAAAGGGTATAATATAAATATATTAACTAGGGGGTGACACGAAAAAGATCCCTCATCGCTCAATGTCCGTAAGTGCCGAGTATGGGAAATATTGCTAGTGGTGGCGTCTCCATCTGAGTGAAAAACTCGGCAGAGGGTCATTACACAGCAAATAAATATCTCGTTAAGAGTAATATGTAAGTTTTCCATCCGATTTTTGAGATAAAGTGATATGTGATTTTGATAACTGTAAAGAAAAAAAGGTCGATATAGCGATTACTTAACTCAGCGGAACTCTTCCGCGTTGAAACTATAGGCAAGATCAGTAGGATGGGGACATATGCTATTACATACAAAGCAAAATTGATAATTGCTTGACTCTATAAGGACTGATGAGAAAAGATCCTTTTGCTCTACCGACCTGAGAAACCTTTTAGAGGAGCTAGTGCTTTTTAGAATACTTTTTACTAAGCAGACCCTCTCATTAAATTCTCTTTGAAAATTGATTAATTTTTACAAGCAAAGAAAATACTGTTATGTTTTTCTATTTGGCTTCTAGACTACTGTTTGGAGTTCAACATTTACACGTACTTTTGGCATTGTTAAAATGATAGTTCAGATCGATCAATTGGTTCTACTGAAAATGTTATACTCAAGTAATGCTACGAGATTTAGAGCTTCCTCAAATCATCCGCAATAGAGTGGAAAAATGTCAGATAACTGCATGCTACTCGCAATACCGCATATTAATAAATCTTTAGACGCCCGCAGGTTCGAATCCCACTGTTGGACGTGGATACAGGTCCTTCGGACGAGGCCATTATAAACCGAGTTCCCGTGTCGCAGTAGGTGCTTGCACGAAAAAAAGATATTCCTTAATGGTCCCGAGTGCCGAGTAAGCGTCAAAATATGTAAGACTTCAACGGCAAGTGGTGGCATCTCCGTATGGGTGAGAAATCCTCGAGAAGGACGATACACAGCATACGATCAATCATGAATCTTTCGGAAAACATTGTAACATAAGCATTGCAAAAGAAAGCAGTATTTAAGTCTTAGTTGTAGAGGGACTATGACGACTTGTATCAGCATTTACCTCCTTCAAAGCAGCCAGTTATTTCCATTCCCGCAAATGTGCTGCAATTTGCAACAATGTCATGCACGGATAGATGGTCTTGAATATCCTAAAATAATGGAAAGATTTCTTTTTTTAATATAGTGTCAATCCATGCCTCATAAAGAATTCTGCTCATTATTTATTAAAATATTTATTCTGAAAAGCGCGAATGTATGTTAAACGTTGATAATGTGTAACTATTGGAGCTCAAAAATCACATTTGAGAAAAAAATATTCATAAAGGAAATTTTGTAAATTTTTCACCCTTATGTAATTTCATAACACTCATAAGTTTACCCCTGCGTTCTTTTCTTCATAATCATCGTCACTGTCATCAGAAGAATCTGATGTGCTGTTACTTCCACTTGAAGTTAATCTCTGTAATTAACCAAAGGAAACAAGAGGTGTTTGTAAAACACACATGCCCCCCTCTCCCAAGTACTTGGAGTTTTTCTAAGTCCAAGGGACATAACTCTGTAAAAATGGGCTTGATTGTACCCAAAACAAAACTTAGATATTGTTATGATAGATATTTATTCCGCTGCAAAGAAAATGAACGGAAATCGATAATAAACCGACAGACAGCAGCAAAGCAATATGCCCTTACTTTTCGTAGGGGGCATAAATATCAAAAGAGAGGTCAAGGTTGATACGCTATGTAAAATTCAAAAGCCATGCTAAAAAATTATGGACAATATTTTTTTCGGACGAAGAGATAAAGAGAAGGACGGACAGGACAAATCTTCGATTATAATTACTGGGGTAAAAAAATTGTTGTGCTCAGCAATTTCTAAATTAATGGGATGAGCTTTGCTGCCCTTCTGTCACTCACAAAATTAAAGATTTAACAAACAGCTTGTGCTACGTACTCCACATTGTCAACTAATTCAGAGGTGAATTGTTTTTCTAAGTGTAACCAATAAAATATGTGGAGATAACGAACAGTATGCGAGCTCAAAAGTCCATTAAACATCATGCTGTATTACTTAAAATGGTGTAAAGCAATGTAATGTACCGCTCTGTTTAAAAGGTATCAGTTTAAAATTCATATGGGCTTGATTAAGAAAGGTAAAAGTCCATGACGTTAATTGGATGACGTCACGGGGCAACGAATAAGCAATAAATGTTGCTTTTTGCATTTGGGAAACCTCTTTAACAAACTAAAACAATTCTGTATGAACCCGGAAATGTATAAAAATTTATAAGTCGTGTATTTTTATAACATATAAAATGTAATTTTTGAGTGGTAGCGAATTTGAATCGGACGATGGATTTTCTGCAAAGAAACAGGTTATAGTTAAAAATCTTGTCAAAAGAGTTAGGAACGTCATTAAACTTGTGCGCTTCACTGTTGCGGAACTAATAGAGTTACGCGGTAAAGAATTTTAAAACACTGACAAACTTATTCCAGCTATTTGCAAAATTGTTAGCAAACAGTGTATTAATTAATTTTTTTGGATACGTTTTTATAAAGGGACGTTAACCGTGCTCCGTGGCACCAAAACCTGTTGCTGTATAAATGGAATGAAACTTCACACTTCGACAAAATAAATGTTTTTATTTACGAAAATGTGTTGATCTATAATTTTGTAATAATAATTTGACGAAGAGGAACATTGTCTTTTTTTAAGAATGACCCTGGTACATCTATCTGTTTGTGATACATAAAACTATCATTTATTTCTGTAGATAATATTAAAGGTTACATTACAATAAAATAAAAACAATAAGATCTAAAAATTTCATTAAAATAAAATCAAATTTCATGATATAAAATTTATATGTTTCAGATCATGATAACAGAAACATGTTCATATCAATTCTTTAAATAAATAAAAAAAAATCTGTGAAACTTCTTTTGAGAATCATGCATATAGTGTACGTAATGAACACAGGTCATCTCAATAATTCATTATTACCTGACCATGTTGTAGAGATTGCAATTCGAATTGTATGCCCTCTGAGGCCATGTCCTTCAGAATTAAAAAATAGATAGGAATATGTTTATCTTACAACTTATAAAAGATATAATAAACGAAAAAAAATTAAAAATGTCTTGATACATATAAATATATATTAAGTATATTTTCTTTAACTGAAAATTTAAGAATAGCTTGATGCTTACCGTTTTTAATCTGAGGACAGCAATAAATTGTATTCCTTGTAAAACTTTATAAAGTGTAAGACTAGTTTATTTTAAACAAGGAAGGATATGCCCCCTAGAGAAATTCACTCACATAATAGGCCACTTCGTTTCTATGAAATATTTGATTAAAAAAAACTAGTGAAAAAAAATTAAAATATACAAATCTTTTTTGAATAGAAGTGCTAAATATGTAATTTTGAAGAATTTTTTAGTCATACGCGTCACTCATTGCTATATATTTGTTTATAACCGTCGTTGTACATCATTCGTGGTACCTTACATGTAACATTTTTAGCTTTTTTCTCTGAAGCCGCTCACCTAATTTTGGTACAGCACAAAGCACATATAGTTGAAGGGAAAAGAAAATCGTGAAAATCACGGCCCTTGCCCCAAGGATCCTATGGGTCGGCCAAAACCTATACAATTCAATCTTTGAAAATCTTCTCATTCGTAAGTAAATCAGTAGTAAAACTCTTGGCATAATTGTCAGAAGCATTGAGTACTCTGCCAAAACTTGGAAACTCGTGGCTCGAGGGTCAGGGATTCTACGGCGGGGCTACATTGATTTTATGGTGATAATGAATTATTTCTTTAAAAATCTTCCTCTGCTCCTTGACATGAAACAGGTAAATTACCTATAAAGTTGTGATATTCAAAGGTCCTTCTTCAAGATTGATGGATTTCAAGGCCCATTAAATGTGTGTGTGTGTGTGTGTGTGGGGGGGGGGGGGGGTTAATGATTTCATTCTGAATTCATGAATAAATGCTTGCTGATTTTAATTAATAAGATGAAATTTTTTTTTGTTCCTTTGCTTTGCCTATGGTTATTAAGTAATCAAGCTAAGCATGCAGAGTTTATAGCTGTAATTCGCAATAGTGCCTACTGCAAAATTGTGAACATCATGGTTTAAATACAAACCACTTCAATTGTTGGGAAAATATTACATGATGCTCAGACCTATCAGACCCATGGCCTCTTGTTTTCAACATCTATTTGGATGAAATATGTGGAAACAAAATAAACAGTAATACTTCAAAAAATATACAAAGTACAATAAATAAAAGATTGACCCCTGGAAATCGACAGATTAGGTGCTAAGGAGTTCGTCCGGTAGATTGGAGGTGAGACCAATGCATTGACCTCGAAAGACAGACCTTAAAATGAAAATGGTCGCAGAGACTTTATATAATTCAACGAGTTTCAGACAAAAAATAAGATAGCGGCCGATTTGAATTTGTACATTGTAGGGTAATAAAGGGGTTATTTTTTATATAAGAAAAATAAATAACATCAGTTAGGTGCCTGTGTTTTAACGATTCACATCTTACAGTTTTTGTCTGAACGCAATGTAACTTGCAACGCATGAAGACTACTTAAAGATAAATAATTATATTTATTATATAGCTAATAAATAGTCTATAATTAGAAAAAATATCTGAATTTCAGGGAATTTTAGTGTTCTAAACCTTAGTGTTTGATTGAAGTCTTAATTTGTATTACGTATATGAGTATGAGTATGCTCGAAACATTGCGAATAGGAGCGTTCAATATCGAACGACCCGTTGTAAGCAATAAATGTTGGTGAATATTGGCACTCCTTGAGCCAGCTTGTGCCAATATTCAACAGTATAAGTTCAATAAAAATCCTATATCATTGCTGCCTGATGCAGTTTTAAATCCAGGTTGCATTATTCTTTTGCTATACGTATAGACCAGTAGAACTACAGTCTCACCAGAGACTTGTGCCTTCTTTAATATTGAGACTCTTATCCACAAAGTCTCCTTTACATGTACCGAATTGATATTTTTTCACAGATTCTTCCTTACATGTACATACTGCCATTATGAGCCTCTTGTATTACTTTAGAATCAAACACTTATTTCGGGTCTCATATAACAAAACGTGGACGTTGCCACTGAATATCATCTTTTGGGAGGCGAGGGTATCATTTTGTTAGCTCTGTTCTCGCAGTTTCTGTTTTTAAAATATATAGGAATACTTATTCATATTATTGAGTTATTCCAAAACATCAATAAACAAGCATTCTCTAAATATTACCTTAGCAATATTAGTTCCTTAGCGGAAAATTAAGAATGATTCCAATGAAAAATTGAAAAAATACTTTATTTCCGTCAAGAATCTATGAAGCGGTACAAAATGCATACTAAATCATTATAGTCACATATGGAAAGGTTCTATTTAAGGCCAAAAAAATGACGATAACCTTTTTGGTATTATAAATTTTCCAGTTTCTGGTTTAATTTCGGAGCTATAACGTTATAACATAGGAACGTGATTTTGAAATTATACTAATTTTCCAGCTATTTCTTATGCTATCAAATTAATTAACTTCCGTGGAAAGGTCAATATTTTGTCAAACAGTTCTAAGAAGTTTTTCAGTTGCAACTCATTATGGTGGCATTAGGTGGTTTAATGGTACCTTAATGGAGACTAGAAAATAAGCACGTACATTTTATAAGTTTAGCTTAATTGTGGTTGAATGGTGAACTACAGATCGTCTAGAAGCTACGTGTACAATTAAGGAACTTGAAGTGGGTTAATGGTAACCTAATCATAATATTTTCATTAAATCTTAAAAATAGGTAAATGGTGGAAAATGGTTTCTTAATGATGGCCTTAAGTCATCTTTAAGGACGTATATTATGACCTAAACACATAACTTGAGATGATCAGATAAAGCCACACAAAGTTACCGATTGGAAAAATGATGGTTATATTTTTCAACGTAACATTGTATATTTTAACTTAAATTTCATTCTTTGAAATGAGACAACGGAATACTAACTTTAAGTGTATCGTTTCTGGTGCCTGTTCATGGACAAAGTATTCATTGTGTAGTATAATAATTTCTAATTCTACTACAATAATATTTATTTACCGGGTACGTTTTTTTTTGTATATAATAAGTGATAATTTAATAATAAAAAAAACCCATACATATAAAGAGCTGCTGAGCTTAAAGTAGTATCTTGCTATTTTTATTGTATTAGGAAAGTGTATACATGCATTTAAAAGTGCATGTACTTTGATACTTGTTCCTCGTTGCCTTTCAAGTATTTTGAAGAGTATATTGGTCAAGTAGAGGAAAACGGGGCTTAATTATATACTAATATTATATATATTTCACTATCATTTACCTTCACCATTGTTAAAAATCATTTGTTTCACAATGCACGTTACACAATCTGTCTTCCGCAATACTTGGGTTTTTACAAACTTTTGTGGACACTTAAACTGGCTCCCTGAGAAAGAGGCGTAGCGTCCTTTCTCAGTCTTTCCACTACTACTAAGTCTTTTAACTAATGTGAACCGAAGACTCAAATGAGCTTTTCTGATCAAAATCTATCCGTTGTCTGCCGTCGGCGTCTTTGTCATAACATGAAGCTGCAGAACTGTAGCCCTCCGAAAAAAAATATTGACAGTCCGGAAAGGTTGAGTGCCACCAATTGAAACAAGAGATGTTTGTTAAACCATTATGCCCCATTCCTCAAAAAGTTGATATTTTTCTAAGTCCAAGGGACATAACTTAGTCAAAAATGGCTCAATCGTTTCGAAAACAAAACTTGATATCTTGATGAGAAATCTGTGTACTAAATTTCATTTCAATTTGTGCAACCGGTCGGTGTGAAGCAAATTAACAAAAACTGCACAGAAGTAGCATTTTTTATGTCAATGGGACATACTGTCCAAAATGTCTTGATCCTACCCAAAACAAAATTTGACCTACAGTATATACCCATAGGTGAGTCATAATTGTATTTTTACACGTTATATATTGACAAGCAAATTTTGTTTTCGATTAAATCTTGTTGTGATTTTAAGAACTATTTCCATGATATTTCCACTGAATAATGCTATCGTTCAATCCTCCTTGTCTAAAAATGCTTAACAAAATTATATTCAAATCATTGGGAATAAATTATAAAATTGTCAAGACAAAAGTTTCTAACCTCAAATTAGTATGATTTCTTAAGAAATCAAAGTCTTAAAATTTTTAAGTTGCATTTGACCCGTGATATCACTGTAATACCTACAGATAAATTTTTTTGAAATAATATGAAGAAACTGCTAAGAATTCTGCATTTTATGATTGATTGTGTTGTACTCCCGGAAAATAACACTGCATTAGTATTTTAGAAAATGGAAAATTGAAAAAAAATTTCAATGAAATATAAAGGTGTAAAAATAAAATTATGACTCACTTATGGCCAGGTACTCTAGATTTTCGTATGATAAAACTGTATGAAAAATTTCGTTTCAATTTGTGCAATTTCTGCAAAGAAAATGAAGGGAAACTGCAAAATTACTCTATCCAAAATGGTTCGATCGTACCCAAAGCAGAATTTTACCTTAATTGGTATTCATAAGATAAATCTGTATTATATACGAAGTAATGAACGAAAACTGATGGTGGACAGACAGACCGACAGACATCAGCTAAACAATATTCGATGTATGGCACAAAAGGTGTCAACATGTAGTTATTTTCTCACAAAAAGTGCGCTGTTTTCCGATCATGTTTTTTTTTCATGTTATAAATCTGTCGTCTCAAAAAATACTTACCGTGTTTTTGTAACATAATCTTTTTATGGTGACTTTTATCTTGTTCAGTTAAGATAAGCTATCGTTTTTTTTGCGATAGCTATCTCGACATAAAGAGATAATTCATCTTGTATCGCGACTAAAAGTTATTTCGTCATCATGTCAAGATAGCTATTGCAACAAAATGTGATAGCTTATCTTGATTGAACAAGATGAAAGTCGGTGTTTGTCGACAAACCTGAAAGTTATGACTTGAAACGATATCTCATGTTGACAAAAAATTATGGGGATGGCATAAATATGCCACGATATTATTTAAATCTGTTACTGTTCCCACAACAGAGCATGCCTTATAATTGTTGTTAATAGCCCTCCTGGCCCTGAATTTGAGATCATAAAATTCGCCTATTAATACTGCCATGCATTTTATTGGGAAGATAATTTCGTCCACTTTGTTTCGTGTTGCTGTACAGTAGGAGAGTATTTGATAGAAGAGGAACGTATTTCTTAAAACCAAGCTTTCTTGAAATTGAGGTTGACTTTGGAGGAATTAATCCAGACCCTAGCGCAATTCTTTCATTCGTTTAAATGAAAATAAATGTACTGATTTGCTTATATATGTAAATAATAAAAAAAAAATCTCATAATGTCATGATATAATTTAAGCTGTAATTTTAGGAGAAACGCTTCTCGGCTATATACATGTACAGGTACGAGATATGTCCCTTTTATATCTTCACAGCTATCCTCTCTGCACGTATAAGTAATGAAATATTTCTTTCATAATAAACAATATAACTAGTAAGACTTTGACCCAAGGTCAGTTGAGCAAGTCCATGGTCACTGAAAGAAAATTTTCATAATTCATGTTTGGTACATATCATTTTTATGAAAAAAAACTTGAATCTACTACTTCACACAAAGATTGCTTATGACCCAAGGGTGTGTCATGACCTTGACCCAAGGTCATTTGGGGAAGGTCAAGGTCACTTAAAGAAAAAAGTCATAATATGTGCTTGGTCCACATCTTTCTTATGGATAAACTTTGATGGTTCCTCTTTTACACAAAGATTGCTTATGACTTGAGTGTGTATTATGACTTTAATCCAAGGTCATTTTTGCAAAATCGGGGACACTGACAGAAAAAATTATAGTACATGTCGTGTCCATATCTTTCTATTGAAAAAACGTGGTGAGTTCCTATTTTACACAAAGATTGCTTATGACCGGAGGGTATGTTATGACTTTGAAGCCAGGTGATTAATGCAAGTTCAAGGTCACTGACAGAAAATAGTTCAAAATTCGTGTCTGGACAGTATCTTTAGTATTTATAGTTTTATTAGGCTGCACCTTAGTTTCATTCATAAAAAAATATAATGTGCAATTATATTTGCACTAAAAATGTTTAAGTATTTCTCTTCGTTAGATCCATAAAATATTCATGACTTGGCACCTTCTCTGAAAAACCCAGCGGGGATATCTGTCCCTTTTGGACAGTTCTAATTATTTAATGAAATTATTTAAAACTGCTTTAAGAATTATGTAAGTATTGTTGATACTATCAAATCAAGAATTAACATCTTGCCTTACACATGTACATATGTCTTGTTATTTATAGCTGGACTTTTATTTTTCCTTGTATCTCGAGCATCTTTTGTTAACCGTGCAATAACAGAAAATAAGGACTCGAACCTCATTGAAAATCATGTTTGTATCTGGATTAGACATCGTATTTTTTTTATATAAAAATGTTAGGATAAAATTTTGCAGATGGCTGTCGAGAAAATGTTTTAATGTCCCACTACATAATAAATCTCTGAAAAGAAGCATGAAATCGAGCCGTGCATGAAAGTGAACATCGCACAGTTTGTATTTTGATGATAGACCCTGTGTTCAATATTATCTATCAGGAAACATATTTTTAAAAACCTAAACAAAAGCTTTAAAAAATTAGGTCATGTGAAGAGTAAAGCGGTTTAATTACATTGTAGCTGAAGTATTAAAAACAGTTACAATATATAAAAAAAATTATTAATAGCCTTATAAGTAAAATATTGCTACTACAATTATTGTACATGTAAGCAAACTAAATTTCAAGTGATGGAGGAAGGGATTTGAATGATTAGACTGGTATTGCGCAATGCTGACTCACGAGGCTGTTCTGATGTTTAGTTTGTTGATTTTAATCATATGACTTCAAGATCTTAATCACATGGAATGAAACTTTACACATTGACAAAAGAAATAATTTTACATTTGATGTGCTAAATTCATATTTATTGAAGATAGTTCTCTTTGAACAACACTCCTATTTTACAGTGTTTACATCTATAGCGAAAATGCAGTTAAAATTCGTGTAATCAAAGTTTTTATTTAAATCTGCTTCCACGACTGAGGTCAATTTTGAATTTACACCTATAAATAAATAAATTTTGCAAACTCCGAAACGCTTGCAGGCATGCTCATACTTGTTCTTTAGAAAAACACCAGTAAGTATAAGGCGATGTCCCATTGATAGCTCACGTAAAAAACAACTTGCATTAGTTTACCCAAGAGCATCGCATATGCCTTGTTATTTATAGCTCGCCCTTTCTTTTTCCTTGTATTTTTCAAGTGTAATTTTGCAATATCAGGAAATGAAAACTCAATACATGCTTAAAATTAAGTGTATTTACACCGTATTTTTAAATTAATCATAAATATTTGTTATCGAGAAAATCTTGATACAAATCCCAGTAAAATTTTAAATAACTTTCTTCCTATAACTGTGAAAAATAAGGAAGTTCCTTAGTTTTTACCAAAGTGAAAATAACTCTTTCAAAACGGTTAAAAACTATCGCACCCTGTACTATTACTTCAAGAAATAAAGAGCATAATAAATTCAGTACTTGTAATGTTTGAATGACTGGGAGAAAAGACCTACATGCAATATAGAGAAATTCGCATTAAAGGACTAGTTTTAATTGCAATGAAGACTATTGCAGATTTTCCCCAGCTGCTCCTCCTACTCCGTTTTGGTGTCCAATATTCTTCAATGAAATTAAGCGAAATTTTGTATTAGAGACTTTAATGAAAATATTTTTAAAATGATTAAAAAGAAATAACAATGTAAATATAGGAAAGAAATTAGATTAAATGTATCCGACCCATATTAGAATATTGTTATCTAACCTCAAATATCCACCCTGTATTGAATACTTCGAAATTAATTCAAAGCCGTTTAGAGTACAAAGGAAATATCAGGAAAAAAATTCAAAAATATAATTACAAGAGCAATACATGTAATTCATACCATGTGTAGTTCCATGTGTGTTTGTTTATACAGACACGATCTAGTAGTTTCCTAAACTGATGTGACCTATTCGAATGACCTATGTGATGCGATTATGATAAATGTTTTGAGGTCTATGAGAGTATGCAATTTTTTAAAGACAATTAAAGACTAATTTTTTATCAGATAGATTTTTGTTAAAATTAAAACAATTAAAGACTAATTTTTTATCAGATAGATTTTTGTTAAAATTGATTTTTACTGAATTAAAGTAAAGGTGAATAACTCGTTTCACGAACAATTTAAGATAAAGAATTAGGACACTTTCCGCCCTTACATATTGATACTAAAACATAAAGATTATGTCGACATATACTGAGTATTCATCCATTTTATATATCTGTTCTACTTTAAAGTTTATTGAAGTCGATGCTACTATGGGTCGGAAATCGTAACACATATGGACGATTTCCAAATATTGAAGTCAAGAACGATAACTGTTAATTGTTACATATACTATATCAAATATCATTGCAAAAACTAGATTTTTAGAGATATTGCATGAAAATGAAAGTGTTAAAACAGACAGAGTTTTTTTTAAAACTAAGACCTTAACCGTCTAATCTCAAAATAAATAGGGATCTTCCTTAGGCCATAGGAAGGCATTGTATTAAATTTCAATGGAAAAGCTCAAAGGCTTTTTGAAATACCTCGTGGGAACGAAAGCATTACGGACAAATAGAGATACAGACCGACGGACAGATAGATCGAAATTAATATCTCCCACTTCCATGGGGAACAAGCTAATTCAAACAATTTGTGTCTCCCACTTAGGAAAAAAAGACAATGCGCAGTTCGGGGGAGGGGGGGGGTCTTATCAACCTACTCTGACTGAATTTGTAGAATTATTACATGTATAAAATGTATACATGTATATATATTGAAGCAAATAAAATATGCCAATATGGATATATCATAAAGATTTGATTGCTTATTCTTTGTTATGTGTGTAGAAGATTTTTTTTTAATATAGAACATTTATCACACTGTAATGATGATTTTATGAGATTGTACAAGCCAGACGTCATAACGTTTTCACTTCACATGCTGAATGCTATCATTGAGTAAAAAAGGGTATTTCAAAAATAAAAGAAAAAGGTATGTCAGTAATTCGAACCGAGGACCCCTCACAAGTCAAGCACAAAGTCACTTCCTTTCGTAAAGGCAGACATTGTGTATATATTCACGTTTGATATTGTCAAAATTTTACACAATGCATGGTGTCTAAGAAAATGGGTGTTTTAGATTGGCATTTGGTAGGATTCTGAGCATAATTGAAAACTGAAAATATTATCGACATGTCAAATGAAATTTTCATATCTATTTTTTTTAATTCATTGGGTTCCTGTGAAATGGAAAATTATTTTCCGATTGTGACTTTAATTTGCTTTAAAATAAGCTCAAAATTGGCTAGATCAGACATTTGGTACAAAAGGGTTAATTTGCACGTTTTTCTCATTTTTTTTTCTTCGCTTCGTGATCGGGAGGCCCGGGTTCGATTCTCGATTCCGGCGCCGCGTCAAACCTAAGACGTGAAAAAAGGTAGTGACTGTTCCTTCGCCAAGCGCTCGGCATCAGAAGTGAAAGTCACGGGTCTTTCGGATATGACCTTGAAAACGTAGGTCCCGTGTCACGGTAGGCGCTGGCACGATAAAGAACCCTCACTGCTCAATGGCCGAGTGCCGAGTATAGGTCTAAATTTGAAGCCCTTCACCGGCATACGGTGACGTCTCCATATGAGTGAAAAATTCTCGAGCAGGACGTAAAACAATATACAATCAATCAATCAATTTTTTTTCTATCTCTGGGTCTCTGTCCATGATTTTGAAACGTTATTTGTGTGCATTTTTATTCAAAGAAACGATGATACATTTGTAAAAAATGGAAAGAAGACCGAGAGACCATAAAAAGGTACTTTAAAAAAATCAATTGTAAAAATATGGTGCTTCTTTGTCCTTTTATAATAACTTGACTATGTGTAGCAGTGATAGGACAGTAATATTGATTACCTGTTCAGTGCATTACAAACGAAACGTTTTAGGTTCGAGCCTTGCATGGGGAGTAAACTTTTTTTAATGCAAACAATTCTTTTGTCAGTTTCATTTCATGTACTAATTTATCAAACTTTTGAATTAAACCAGTTTCGGTTCAGTTGCACGAAGAGCAAAATCAATTCTAATGTTCTATTTTACTTAAACTTGGATGTGAATGTATATGTGTACACTTATCATATGCCTTATATCTTATAGGTATTCATTACTTTTTTGTGAAGCATTACTTTGTTACTGATTACCTAAGAAAAACGGACATAAATGTTACAATCTGACAAGGTATTTCAAACTGAATCAAAGAAAAATCCTGTGGCTGTGTTTGTAAAATCTAACCAGCTATGGTCAGCCAACCAAATCATGGACATTTGAGGACATATGCAACGTAGTTTGAGCTTTATCGTACTGTTGTACACTTCTGAAACACTTTTGCATAAACAAAACATCTAAAATATGCGTCTAGTATTTTGGGGGTATTTTTCTTTGAATTATACAAGAATTTTCATCTACTGATATCTTTTCAAAACCCCTGGTTGTGTATGCTGATTTTTTGTCTACGAACATCTCAGGGCACTCTAATCTTAAATACGGAATATCTTGAAAAATTATCAGTAGGTAAGGTATGTTGCGTATTCCCTTTAACCATAAATGTTTCGTACAAATGCTTCCTGCAGATCAGACACCAAATAGGCCCATCTTCTTTATCCTTTATTAAACAGGTCTAACATGTGTAATAAGAATAAAAAGCCTGTGTTAAAATTAGTGCTAAGCGATATTTGATACAATAAATACTAATAAAACAAACGGGGCGGGACACTTTGAGAGTGGTGAGAGAGGCCCTAGGGAGTTTTGGTATAAAATTTCATTGTAAAAGCTCAAATCATGAAATATCGCCCAGAAACGATAGTGTTACACACCGAGAGACATAATAAATTTACGACCTTGAACTTTGATCTTTGGACCTCAAAATCAATAGGAGTCCTTCTTAGGCGACAGGGAGTTGTTATGTAAAATTTCATTGGAGAAAGCTCAAAGGGTTCTCAAGATATCGCAAGGAAACGAAAGTGTTATAACAGAGAGAATTTATAAATTCATGACCTTTAACTTTGACCTATTGACCTCAAACTAAATTGGTTTCTCTGTTAGGCCATAGGGAGTTGTCATGCAAAATTTCATTGCGAAAGCTCAAAGGGTTCTCCAGATATCATGCGGAAACGAAAGCGTTACAGACAGACAGAAAGACGCACGGACAGACAAACCCAAATTAATATCCCCCCTTTTCAGTGAAAGCGGGGGACAACATATATAACAAACTTTGCTTCGCCAGAAGCAATAATGATTTCACAGCAACATATTTTCTCTTTACCTATCAATGAAAGTAGCACATTGCAGTGTTTGAATTTATATAGACAAAGTAGGTATCGTGTCAACATTAATGTCGGTAAGATTTTTTGTTGGAAATGTTCAATAAAATATGGAGATAAAGAATATTATAAGTATGCGGAAGATCAATTTAAACAAATCCGAATGAGAGCAAACACTTGAAAAAAAAATAAAAAGCGTAATAGTTCACAATTATTATTTTATTGATTACAAAAAAATTCATTTTATAGACTCGACTGTGAACAAAAAGTATGAAAACAATGCTTATTAGTAATACTCCTGCACTGCTGTGAGTATACACTGTCATATATTAATATACCAAAGTTCAGTTACGGTCATATGCACGGATAAACAGTTGACCACGGATATGAAAATTGTTGAGAAAACTGAGACCAAGTTTGTTGTGCATGGTACGGACAGACGCACGTATAAACAGGAAGTTGATATCTGATTCAAACAAAAAGAAATCCCGCCATATGGCCTGCCTCAGCGACAAATGAACTAAAATTTCAAGCATCTCAATGAGTAATTGCTGTGAAAACTATACGAGCAGAAATTTGCTACGTATGGTATCGACAGATGCACAAATTAACAAGACATTGACATTGGATATGAACAGAAATGAATCCAACCATATGGCATGGCTTAACAAGGAGTGTGCTAACTTTCAAGCATTTGCTATGAATAGTTGATGAGAAATTAGCTACGAACAGACAGACGGACACACTAGGTTAAAACAACATATCTCCTCTCCTTCAGAGAGGGGGTACAATAAATAATATACAAGGATAAAACATATGACTTGTCAGCGAATCAGAATGTTGCATCAAAATAACGTCAACTACAATACACGTACAGGTACATAAGAAACCAGAAGTCTCTGTCGAGACTGTAGCTCTACTGGTTTATACTTAAAACAAAGGAAGAGAAAAGTAGCAGTTGGGACTTGAGACTTTAAATCAGCAATAAATAGAAAAATGATCCTTGCCACTCATCAAAATAAAAACCAATGCACAGAATTATGTATCTTAGTATAGTCTACTTGTGTGCCAAGTTATACTGAAATCAGACCAAAACTGCAGGAGGAGTAGCATTTTGAAAGAATTTCACAGAAATTTCTATTTTTAGTAACCATGGCAACATTGTTCATTGAAATCAAAAACCGATGCACAGAATTATGTATCTTAGTGTAGTCTACTTGTATGCCAAGTTGTATCAAAATCAGACCAAAACTGTAGGAGGAGTAGCATTTTGAAAGAATTTCACAGAAATTTCTATTTTTAGTAACCACGGCAACACCGTTTATCGAAATCATAAACCGATGCACAGAATTATGTATCTTAGTGTAGTCTACTTGTGTGCCAAGTTATACTGAAATCGGACCAAATCTGTAGGAGGAGTAGCATTTTGAAAGAATTTCAAAGAAATTTCTATTTTTAGTAACCAAGGCAACACCGTTCATCGAAATCAAAAACCGATGCACAGAATTATGTATCTTAGTGTAGTCTACTTGTGTGCCAAGTTATAATGGAATTGGACCAAAACTGTAGGAGGAGTAGCATTTTGAAAGAATTTCACAGAAATTTCTATTTTTAGTAACCACGGCAACACCGTTTATCGAAATCAAAAACCGATGCACATAACTATGTATCTTAGTGTAGTCTACTTGTGTGCCAAGTTATACTGAAATCGGACCAAATCTGTAGGAGGAGTAGCATTTTGAAAGAATTTCACAGAAATTTCTATTTTTAGTAACCACGGCAACACTGTTCATCGAAATCAAAAACCGATGCACAGAATTATGTATTTTAGTGTAGTCTACTTGTGTGCCAAGTAATATTGAAATTGGACCAAAACTGTAGGAGGAGTAGCATTTTGAAAGAATTTCAAAGAAATTTCTATTTTTAGTAACCACGGCAACACCGTTCATCGAAATCAAAAACCGATGCACAGAATTATGTATCTTAGTGCAGACCTGCCTACCCTTTTCATTGCAACGGTGTAATTTCAGTACATTTTTTGGTGGAATTTCAGAGGTGAAAGCGTAATCAATCATGTTTTCCTATTTGGTGTTTACTATAATAGTTTATTTTCTTTCAATACAACAGAAATTGTACATTACTAAACAAACTGGCAGAAACTTTTCTTTTTCTAGTCATCTAATGGCAAAAAATGTAAAATACCAGTATCCTATATCAGTTCTTCGTACCCCCATAATGAAGTATTTGGTCAAACGTATCAAATCACTTAATTGAAGGCTTGCGTTTACATGTTTACACAGATCGTACATTATAACATTGTATTTTATCTTTTTAACACTCACACTTCTCTAAGCAATGTTAAATTAAACTAAATTGAGCATAGAAATTGCTGTACTTATTGCACATATCATTTAATAGTAAACGTAAGAAGTGCCATTTCGTTCGCAATACGGGTTTACATGTAACAACTAGGTATATTATGTATGTGATCGAACCGGTCCTTATTAATTACTTAAATTATAACTTCTCATTTCATTTCAGCTGGTCGTACTTTAACTCGAAAGTAAGACGTTTATGATGGATTTTAATCTAAAATATCGAAAGCGTAAAATTAATATAAGTGGCGTAATAGCGTAATTTTGTGGTAAAAAGCGGAAGAATTACGCCAAAAGCGGAAGGGTAGGCAGGTCTGTTAGTGTAGTCTACTTTTGTGCCAAGTTATATTGAAATCAGACCATAACTGTAGGAGGAGTAGCATTTTGAAAAATTGTTTACAAACAGACAGACAGACGGACGGACGACGGACGCATTACTATCGCATAAGCTCTTCTGGTCTCTGACCAGTAGAGCTAAAAACAACAAAGGAAGGGAAAAAGGAAATTAATATTGTACGAGTAATTGTAGTAAGAATCCTTTCATCAGTGACTTCAGTCTATTCGTACTCACCACATGCTGGGTGTAAAACAGTAGAACAATAGCTGCAATCCAGAATTCCTGAACTTATAACGGAAAAATTTCAATAGGAAAATAGATAAAATAATTTAGATATCAAAAACTTTAAAGGTTCAATCATTGAAAAACAAACTGCACAAAAATATACAAATATGTACTGAAAATTAGGAACGATTTTTAGTAATTTTGAATTTTCATAACAGGTGATATCATACTATCATAAGAAAAAACAATCCGCACAACAATATACAAATATTTACTGAAAATTAGGAACGATTTTTAGTAATTTTGAACTTTCATAACAGGTGATATCATAGTATCACAAAAAAAAAACAATCCGCACAAAAATATACAAATATTGACTGAAATTAAGAGCGATTTTAAATAGCTTTGAATTTTCATAAATGGTGATATCATAGTATCATAAGAAAAAAATCGAAATATTGTTGAGTAGATGAAAGCAATTAATTGCGGTGGTTTGAAACTAACAACTCTTTGTTTACTACACACCAATAATTTATACTTTAAGGTTTAAAATCTCTTGCACATACAATTCACATAATTTATTCAATATTAAAAATGTCACTGCCCTGTAATTAATAGTTTTATTAGGTGTGTAGGTTCAATGAAATGTTATTTTCAGAGCGAAGTAGAATCACGGCTATTGTGAATGTACTATCGATGTGAGCCTATAAACTTCATGCCCCGGGATCATGAAGCTTCTTAAGCTTTCGTCAAAATCTTTATCTTTTAAAAGTCATGTATCCTCAAATTATCTCTCCACACTTTCAAAAGTGTTATTATCTGCAAATTAAGAGATTATTTCAGAAATAAATAATCATTTTACATGCGATTGTACATTTGACCTAAGTCTAAGTCTGTTTCATGATTCTGGGGCCTGATCATCATAAGAGTCTCCTTAACGGATTCCCAAGATTTAACCGTTGGATACCAAAGAGATGCACTAATATCCGGGGTCCAGGCACCATTAAGGAAGGCGAGATTACACATGTTGAACCACCAGCCTCCTCCCAAGGAAGCAGCACAGCTTCCAGTACTCCACTGATCGTTATCTCTGTCAGAAGTCGTGAATTTCATGCCAGACAGATCCGCGTAAGTTGAGCCCGTGTGCATCATACTGTCACCTGGAGAATCTTATTACAAAACTATACAGGCCATCATTAAAAATTGTTTCCTTGCCCTCTCGCGACCGAATTACTAAAAAGGCCCGACTAACACGTTTCTTACCTTCTTCTTTACTGTTTATTTCGTATACCGCCAATAAAGAGAGTCAGGAGAGGACAAGCATTATGGATGGCCTTTTAGAAACATTCAGTTTCAGTTTTTTCTTCAATTTTATGCATAGTTAAATTCTACACCCACCACCCTCTCTCTCTTTATAATGTGAGAATAATTAGAAATAGTCTAATTCTTCACCTAGTTCTCTCTCTCGTTTATTAAGTGAAAAATTTCTATTACAGTACCTAGGGTTCCGGAGGCATTCCCCGCCAGAAGTAGTCGATAGCTATCTGTTTCATTTGACACTGAGAACTGTTCGTACAACTCGTATAGTCTGCTCCCGTTCACCAGAGTGAAGGAAATATAGAGATTGGAGATCTTTTCCTTTGTTAATTGGTGGATTACGTTATTTCCTATGAAGCAGGAAAATCAAATTTTAACAAATGTATGGCAATTCCAATTGAAATGACCATAAATGATGCGCTAAGGAGAGGCTAAATTATATATATATTGACTAATGTTACCTGTATTTCATCTTTAAAGCATAGTATTACATTTATTTTGAAACTTGAAGTTTCAGACAAGAAGGTTAATTGATTCAATCATGGGAGACGAGTGCCTTCATTTTGTTATTAAAATCTTATCTTATTTTATCCTCGTCCCTTAACCTATAAAAACTTCTTACCATATAGCAATGAAAAACCATTGAAAAATAACGGATTTAAATTCAATCGTCAAAAAAGGGCCCCGTGGGGATCCGGGTTACAGACCTGCCTACCCTTTTCATTGCAAGGGTGTAATTTCAGTACATTTTTGGCGGAATTTCAGAGGTAAAAGCGTAATCAATCATGTTTTCCTATTTTGTTGTTTTACTACAATACTCTATTTTTTCATAACAACCGAAATTGTACATTACTAGACAAAGCTTGCACAAACTTTTTTTTTCGAATCATCTATTGGCAAAAAAGTGTAAAATACCAGTATCTTATATTAAACTCAAACCAACCGCACACCCTTGATGAAGCATTTGGTCAATTTAAAGCCTTGCGCTTGCATATTTACACAAATCGTACATAATAACACTGTATTTCATCTTTTTCACACTGGCATTTTCCATCTTGTTCTAAGCAATGTTAAAGTGAACTAAACTGAACATAGAAAGAGCTGTACTTAATACATCATTTAATAGTTCAAGTAAGTAGTGCGTTCTCGTGTTTTTCCAAATCTTCGCCATACCAGTACACATATAACTACTAGGTATATTGCGTATTGTTATCGAACTAGTCCTTTATTAGTTAGTTTTACTAAAACTTCTAATTTCATTAGAGCAGGTCGTACTTTGACTCTAAAATTAGACATTCATAATAAATATTAAACCAAAATATAAAAAAGCGTAAATTTTACACAAGGGGCGTAATAGCGTAATTAAGTGGTAAAAAGCGGAAGAATTACGCCAAAAGCGGAAGGGTAGGCAGGTCTGGGGTTAGAATAGGTCCTCAGTACCCCCTTGCTTGTCGTAAAAGGCGACTAAACGGGGCGGTCCTTCGGATGAGACCGTATAAACCGAGGCCCCGTGTCACAGCAAGTGTGGCACGATAAAGATCCCTCCCTGCTCAAAGGCCGTAAGTGCCGAGCATAGGCTTAAATTTGCAGCCCATCACCGGCAATGTTGACGTCTCCATATCAGTGAAATATTCTGGAGAGGGACGTTAAACAGTATACAATCAATTAATCAATCAGAAATGGAATTGGATCAAATATCTGTTCAAATATGTTAATAACTACCGATCCAAAAATCCTGTCCCGCGTCACCAAATCCCTTCTTGTATTCCTCCCATGTTCTATTAAAGCTCACAGAACCATTTACACGATTTTGGATTGCCTTCAAAATAAAATATATTTGATTAATACTAATTGACAAGGATTTGAAAGTTGTATACTGTGAAACCACTAATTTACATTAGTGTTTAATTTTCATTGTTTTCGAGGTAAGGAGAGACCCACGATTTTATAATCACCACGAAATAAAAAAAAAATCATAAGCAATACTACTGCATAAAAAAATTTCAATCCAAGATTTTTTCCTCAAACCGTGAAAATTTGACTCCTCAAAAATATGTGACTTTACAGTATTTTTCATTAAAGGGGCTGGGTGGTCGTGGCCATTTTTAGACTATTTTGGTCTCCTTTTGAAGAAGACCTCCATATAAAAGTGTACAAAAATGATCAAATTTTACAACTTAAATATATACATTTTCCTTGCCAATTGATAGTTGACAGCGTTAGATATCATTAAAAAAAAATAAGTTATATCCGATGGTTAATTTGTTGACCCCACAGCCTCCTTAACTGACCCCTGAACAAAACAAAAAAAAATTCGAGTGCCTGTAATAAATGAAATATATACCGTCCATCCCCCTCCCATTGTGTACATATCACAGAAAACTCTGGCAGGTCGGGCTCGGGATCCAAAGGGGTAAATCTCGTATACCCCGGAATTATTCTCACCATTTTCATGGAGGTTTTTACAATCTCTAGGTAAATCTAAAACAGAACAAAGTCATTTGAATATATAATTAATTTTAAACGGTTTAAAATTTTGAAAGCTGAATTGATATCCTGAACATAATTTGAATCGGTAATGAGTGATTTTTTATATCCTAAATTTTCTGGATCGATGGGTTTAATTTTGTGGCATTTACAAATTAATTTTGTGACATTGATTTAAGAAATAAGATATCATTTATGTCATACCCCAATGAAACTCTAAAAATGATATTTAAGGTCTTCCGCTCAGGCGGAAGACCTTCTACTGATTCTGATACTGATTCTGATGGTTAAGATTATTCCCTATTATTCTTTTTTTTTGTTTTTGTTTTTTTTCCTAGACGCCAACTTTGAGACCTCGTAACTCGCTCATTTCTGAACGGATTTCGCTCAAATTTTCAGAGTTTTTGGACGTTACAAAACTCAATTAAAATGTTTTCATACATTTCAAAAATTCCCTTCCGCTTTCGAGTTATTTCCCTTTAAGTGAAAATTTGGTACTGTTCGTTTCCAGACAAAGGCTCAGAAACGACAAAAGCTGGAGCAGAATGTCTACTGCATTTAAATACTAGAAGAATTGAAGTTGTGCACATCGGTTTTTCTTTTTCGATTTCTGCGCCCCAAACGGTGCTAGATAGGGGTCAAAAATGAGAATGCCTAAAAGCGCCAAATTTTACATATATTTTTTGTGTATCTTTTAAACTAAAAATAATTTGTTAAGACATTTCACAAATATTGTGCATAATTTTAAGATCTATCATTTGACATCATTAAAAAGGGGCTGGTCCCTCAAATTAGGGGTCAAGGGAGCATGAAAGTTTTTGCATTATAACTCAAAAACGGTAAATATTTCGATATGGTTATCGACTTGAAATGGGTTCTTTAACATCTTATTGATCTCATGAAAACGTTATTTTGTTCGAATCTTGTGTTATTGAATGAGCAGCAAACTTTATGTACAGGTAACTGATTAATTTTATACGGCAAGTGAAGAATTCTTTATGCGTACGCGTATAACACGTATAACTGAAATAAACTGGATAAGAATAATATTCTTAACTAAACTGAATGTTAAACTTTGTTGAAATAAAGTTTTTTACGTATTCTCTAGCTGGATGTTATACAGATTATTCAGAGACAACTTTCTCCTTGTATTTAGTTTGAATTACAAGACGGGAGATAGGAAAAATACTTATCATCTCTCATTTGATTGATACTCAATGTTGCATTATTTATAAAAAAAAAATCAAGCTTAAAATAATTCACTGTCATTTTATTCATGCATCGTGAATTTTCCTCGGACCTTTACTGCTTTGTTTACAGTTGTGCAACCTGTTTATCGATCGCACATGCATTGACCTATATACATTCCGGAGGTCAACATTACCGCTCTTTGATTTTTACGCGAGTCCCAGAGTTATCTAAAACGATGCTAGTCATCGATTTACTCAGTTTAAAATCAAGAATTTGTTATTTGCGTAAATCGTAAGAATATTTCTAGACACAAATATAAAGGTTTTCTTGAACATGTACGAGTATTTAAAGATAAAATGTCTGATTCTATTCTTTGACGAATGAATAAAAGGCACTGCGATTTTGCTCAGGTACAGATGATTTCTCTGGACGAGTCCATCGGTTACACTGAAAGGTGACGCAGGATGACCTATCGATAACTCTGCCAATTTTGATAGTGATTGTAATTGCACAAATGTTGAATTCTACCCTTGTGAAGTCCATTATAGTTTCGTTATTTAAAGAATCGGGGATATCACTACTGCAACTTAATTGTTTTTAATTTGAACGGATGATTCTATATTATTGGAAAGGTACACATATTTAGGCGCCGTCGTCTCCCTCTCCACTTTGAAGTAATTGCAATCGTTACATGTATACAGGCCTATATCAAGTTATTCTTTGTTTAATTTATTTCAGAAAAAATTGCGATGTTGTTTAAATTAGCAATTACAAATAAACATGACAAATGCACACAGTAAATTGTAAGTGGAAGTGACGTTTTCAATTCTCATGAAAATCGAAATTAAAATTAAGTAACTTTGAGTTTTGCATAATTTGCTACATAACTTAACATTGTATTTTTCCGAATGATATGCTCATAAATTTCTTTTATTTCCTCAAATAAAAAGCTAGAATATCACAATGACACGATTTTATGTGCATGTACATGATATTAACTAAACTACATGCTGTTTTACACAGAAGAGCACCCAACATGAGCTTTAAGAATACGAGAAAAAAAAAGAATAATTAGAAATTCTTCTAACAAATGCAAAATTTCTTCCTGTAATTTCATACAAATATTCCAAGCCTTTCTTTCGTTTTTATTGGACTAAAAGATTAAATTATTAAATTTCCTCTCATTGCGATACGTAACACCCCTGAAATGATACAATGCTTTCCTTCAGAGTCGAGAATGGCAGGTCAGGGCTGGTGTTAAAATCCATGATTACTCCATAACCTATTATAATATTAACCAAAAATCATACGCGATAATGTTTTTAATTCGCAGGTTGTCAAATAAATTTAAGAAAAGGTCGGCAAAGATGAGTATGCCTCACTAAACTTTTTTATTCATAAACTTTTTAATTTCTAGAGTGTACAATCGAGCATCGAAGTGTGTACATGTACTACATGTACTAGTTTTTTTTTTTGGGGGGGGGGGGGGGGGGTACCAGTTTTCGCTGCATTTGATTTCCTGAATTTTGCATTGCATTTCCGACAATTAAACAAAGTTAATAGAATATAATTGGTGACAGTAACACAAGTGATTTATAAAACGAAAGTCAAGCAATAAAACGTTAAAGTTTGTATTTTGAAAAATAAATCAAGTCAAGTCACATAAAACAAAGACAGGTTGAAACGCTCACACATGGACATACATACAAACATTTTGGTAACTCGGAATAGTCCAGAGTAAAACTATATTTTCTTGATGACGGAATGTCCAGTACATCTAATGTTCACGTCCGGGATAGTTCACGGCAGTTTCATCACACATACGCAATTATCATACAAGTCGAACGCTCTTTGAGGTTGAGGATTGACACTAATTCCTTAGATAAATACTGAGTATCAAATTCCTTTTTACTGTGTTAACTTAACTTGATAGGTAAATAATTTTAGCATATGTTAAAAATAAGCATTAGAAATAATACTTTTCATAAAATTCAATTCTGTTACATTTCAAATGAATTTGTAAAATTAACTTTATGACAATTGTCATGCTGCAGATCTGTAGCTCGCTAGCTGTTCTAAAAAAAAATTGAGATGGATCACCAGAGAGCTACAGTGCCATCCATATTATCTCAAGTTCAGGCTCAGAAGGACTATTAAAAACGGTTGTAAGGAATGTTTAACTGTAGAAAAATTTAAGGAATGTGTTAGAGACACACGGTAAATAATATTTTTAGATTCAAGCAGTTGAAAAACACGGATATTGAATATAGCTTCAGTGCAATTTTTTTTTCTAATATTTTCTAGTTTTTTATTTTTCGTATTTCTCAATTTATCATGTTCAAATAACGTGTATTTATTTTTATTAGGGCACATTAAACCTTATTTGTCAACCAGTCTGACAGTGTCCATCTGTCACGAGAACTTTAAACTTGAAAATAACTATTGAATGAGTTGAAATAGGACTTTCATATTTCACATGTGCATTATTTGTGACATGTGATTTTCAAATATACTGTGATTTTTAACCCCGTGACCTTGGTCTTGGAGCTTGACCTACTTAAAAAATAACATTACTTTAAATTGACCTTAACTATTGAAAACTTTAATTTTATAAACATGTACATGTAATACCTGTGTCAACGCCTTTGAAAATTCATTATGATTTTGACCCTTTGACCTTGAAGTTTGACCCACTTTTCAAATACATTAACCATAGTCATACCTTTTGAAAGAAAAGAGATCGATTAGGGCTTTTATTTTACCACTGTGTATTACCTGTAACAACATTTTTTAAAAATACCGATACGCTGATTTTGACAACGTGACCTTGAGGCTTGACTTACTTTTCACAATTTTCATATTGATCATAACTTTTGAATGAGAAGAGATAGGGTTTTCGTATTACACAAAAATCAAATGTATGTAACCTGTGATAAAATCATTTCAAATACTAGCATATAATGAACTTTGATCTTGAAGTTTAACCGGCTTTAAACATTGCTTAAAATTGACCATGACTTTTGATAAAGAAAGGATAACGCTTTCATACCTAGATTTACACATGTATACACGTATTAGCTGTGACAAGGCCTATCGAAAAAAGTATAGCTTAAGAATTCGTCAATACGGTAGCACACAAATGGCTTTGCTTATCACCAGCGTGTGTCATGGTGTGACGTAAGGTCATTTTAACAAGGTCAAGGTCGCAAACATTCCTTTACTATCTTTTTTAATAGTAAAACATAAATAAGATGACATATACCCTTAAAAGATTGCTTTAACATTAGAACGTGGCATGACCTTGACCCAAGGTCATTTCTCCCTGTCCGCAGCTCCGACGGAAGACCTACTCGTTGCTTTGCAACAAGCTCGGTTCTAGTTTATTTCTTATATTTGTATTTTCATTTTTTATTTTTGTAGCAAAGAAATGCAACATAACGAAGATCTACGACCTCATGTGACGTCAGAATCAGAACTTTCCAAATGGCTGGTGCGGTTTACTTTCATACGCAGAAAGTCTGATCATGTGACTAACCGCATGTCATTGAAAAACTGAATTTCAATTCAATTAGTATTGTCATATAAGGAAAGACTTCAGCAAATGTAATATTTGCAAATCATTTTCACCTATGGTTAATAAAACAAAAAAACGTTAAATACCTCGAGCCCGAGTGAGTGGTACAAACATTTACAATATAGAAATTTTACTGATATTAAATTTTATGTCTTGGTTAATCTTAAATGACTGGCGATGTTTTAATTGAAGCATAATGGACATTATCTTCCACTATGAGTCATTATTGAAAAGTCACAGTAGAAAAGTAGATGAATGTATAGTACATGTATAACTAAACGAAAGAAATATGAATGGATAAAGTGCATAACGTCATACAAAGATCAAGTACGTAAAGGAAGTTTTGCTAAAAATGAAAGACGTGACTCATAATCGTTTAAAAGCAAGCAATACTTGTCCCCTACCGGGATCCCCTTTTCTTTGTTAGGATGTTATTTTGTAAGATCCTGCAAATGGAAGAATGCCCCAGAAATATGGACAGTTCAGTATACGTAATTACACGTTTATGAATGAAATGTTTTGGAATAAAACCGATCAGCTTTACAAAAAAAGACGTGTTTGAATGCTTCTGTGAAAGCACAAATTTTCGTAGGTGTTTAATTTTCATTGTTTTCGAGGTGTGAAGAGACACAAGGCCACGAATTCATGTTAACCACGAAATGTAAAATGTAACATACATAAACTACTCATCAATTCTACATCCACCAAATTTAAATCCCCACGAACCAAGAGTTTTTCCTCAAAACCACGAAAATCTGAACCCACGAAAATATTTGATTTTATAGTACTACACATACATGCATGCTTTGATCAAAACAGCTCATTTACATGGTCAAAAACCATTTTGTACAAAAAAAACCCCCAAAAAACCACTATTGTTTCTCATCATATAAAGCCGCCAAGTAACTTAGTAATTTTCAACTTAATAACCTTGTTTGGAACATTATTTTAGTGCAGCACGAACATGAAAGTTTTATTTTTATATAGTACATGTATAATTAAAACCTAGACAAATTAGGTTCGATGTCCACGTCCATTTCTCAAGACACAGAAACCTCCCGGATCCTCGCTGAAGATAGGAATCGGAGCATTTAATGTGAAATTGTTGATAGATTCCTATTCCATCCCAATGCTGGACATTCCAGGAAGTATTCTGCACGTTCAGAATCCCACAGTCTGTAAAGAGAACAGAAGGACAATCTAGACCTTAAGGTGTGATAATCAGAGACTGTATAATTGTTTTAGACATTTTATTTTGGACAGAAAATAACTTGTGTGGAATCATTTTGTGATGTAGCAGCTTCTAAATTATTCAAATTTTAACACCAACCCCCCAACCCCGCCTTGGAAGGGTAGGGCAACTAAAGGTGATGTAAAAGTATTACATTTAATGATGTATTCTATTTAACTATTTCGATGGAAAGCAGTTACCGCAAAATGCCTTGTATATACGAGGGTTGTCCGGTAAAATCGTTGACAAGTTGTCTAATTGGAAAAATAATTACCACTTCGTTCTGAAATTTTCACTACTCTTTAGTACATATTTAATGAATTAACATATCAAATCTCGAATAGATACAGACCTGCCTACCCTTTTCATTGCAAGGGTGTAATTTCAGTACATTTTTGGCGGAATTTCAGAGGTAAAAGCGTAATCAATCATGTTTTCCTATTTTGTTGTTTTACTACAATACTCTATTTTTTCATAACAACCGAAATTGTACATTACTAGACAAAGCTTGCACAAACTTTTTTTTTCGAATCATCTATTGGCAAAAAAGTGTAAAATACCAGTATCTTATATTAAACTCAAACCAACCGCACACCCTTGATGTGCGCTTGCATATTTACACAAATCGTACATAATAACACTGTATTTCATCTTTTTCACACTGGCATTTTCCATCTTGTTCTAAGCAATGTTAAAGTGAACTAAACTGAACATAGAAAGAGCTGTACTTAATACATCATTTAATAGTTCAAGTAAGTAGTGCGTTCTCGTGTTTTTCCAAATCTTCGCCATACCAGTACACATATAACTACTAGGTATATTGCGTATGTTATTGAACTAGTCCTTTATTAATTAGTTTTACTAAAACTTCTAATTTCATTACAGCAGGTCGTACTTTGACTCTAAAATTAGACGTTCATAATGAATTTTAAACCAAAATATAAAAAAGCGTAAAATTTATATAAGTGGCGTAATAGCGTAATTAAGTGGTAAAAAGCGGAAGAATTACGCCAAAAGCGGAAGGGTAGGCAGGTCTGTAGATATATGCAAAAATAAACAAATTATAACATTTTATGTGATGTATTGTATCGCCTAACGGCGCACGGATGGTAAGGTCAAAGTGTCTAAAACAGCGTCACGTTTCATCTTTGCTAAAAATAAAGTTGGATGAGTCCCTCTACAATTTAGGAATTTCATTAATGCACATACTCTAGTCTCCATATAAAGTTAAAGAACCAATCTGGCACACACATGCGATCTGAAGAATTTTTAGTGAGTTACGGACAATATTCTCACCATCACATAACTAAATAGACATCTTATATCGACGGTCGACAGTGACAGCGTCTTTTGCTATTACAATAGCAATTTGTCCGTACGTTTTGTACTACCCGGGGACTCGATAAAAACAGACTTCGCTAAGAAAACTCCCATTTCATTCAAAATTTTGGGATTTGTTTTAAATTATTTTTTCTTCTATATTCATTTAAAGTCTCTAAAGGTGTCATTACAACATCTAAATCAAACTGGACTGCTCTGCGGTGCAAAAACATCAAACGTCGCCTTTTTTCGTGTGTTATATTTATCACTTTCTCATTTCGAATGCCCGGGAAACTGTCAAAAATTAACCAAATGCCTTGAATTTTTCAAAAAGACGGCAAAATAGATTATGGAATCGAATTAGCAGAATTTTTACTCCAATCTTATTTAAACTAAAACTTTTATTTCGAATTAATAACTCGTGTATTCTATCATAAAACCTTGTTTTTTTATTGTGCGCCGTAGGACCGTACCTTGTACACGTTCAAGCTTAATAAAATCTTTATATTTGTCTACATTTTATCAAAAAAATTATGATGCACTTAAATATGATAAACATTTACTGAAAGTTTTAGCTTAGTGCGCCCATTATTTTTCGAGAAAATTTATCCACGATTTTACCGGACAACCCTCGTAAAATGTCTTTTATATCACATTCAGATAGCGCTAAGTCAAGTTTACGCTAATTTGTTTGAAATTCCGCTAAATATCGTACAAACCTATAAATAGGCTATCATTCATTTATGGTATTACGAGGGGAGATCTGTTAAAGAACAGCATAGTGGAAGTTACTTAGTTGAGCGTCATTGCCATGTCCCTCTTGTTTAAGGTATTTTCGTCCATGCTCTCAATAATTGAATCATATAACATTTTCTAAACAGAGTGTGACGACTTAATAATACCCTTTCATGTTGATGAATTATGATGAGCCTTTCGAAATAAACATGTAGATGATTAAAAGGAATTCAGCACTTTGAAGAGAATACTAACTGTTTAAATTGATGTCTTTTATTAAAGATTCATGCTCACTTTAAAGCATGGTTTCTTCGATTAGTTTCACTGTGAAAAATTGATTAGTTTCACTGTGAAAAATTTGAAAATGAATTATTTATCACGATAGCTCGGCAGTTAAACATACCCATGGTAACTCCCTTATGAGGTACATTTGAAACAAAAAAAAATGGATATTAAAGACTTAAGTTTGAACTTGATTAAGGTTATCTTGATATATCTTGAATCTTTTATATTCTTGTTTATACTGGATGTATTTTCAGTACATTTATCTTGTTTATTTTCACTCGCTGACTAAACATTCACGAGAGTCGATGCTTTTTAACAGTGAAAAATTGAGCCCATTTCTTGACATTTTCTAATGGAAAACAAAGACTGCAGCTATGAACAGACATTTTTTGGTCCATTATTCTTCATTTAATTCTGCATTCAATTAATTTTAGGGGAAAAACTACTTAAATGGCGGGAAAGACTTCATTATATAATATAATCTCCAATTAGTGTAGAGATTGTTTAGACCAGAGAATGTATCAGAACCTAAACAATTTCATTCCAATACGTTCAAGGTTATTTTGTATAAATAAATAAATAAATTTAAACAAGAGGCCCACGGGCCTTATAGGTCACCTGAGTATCGTGTAACAACTTTCAAACAATTAAAATTGGTTCGTGTTTTACCCTAGAGGCCATGAAATTCACAATTCACAATTTTGAAAGAGGCACCATTGCTTGTAATATCATAATTATAAACTTAGCATGCTTACTCTATTTACTTAATACCCAGAGGTAGAAGAGAGTAACAAAGAGAAAATGCACTTCCACTTTCTAACCAGTTGTGCATCTCACCCCAAACAAACCACTGACCCTGGGGCCACATATTTCAAAATTTTGCAAATTTTATCATAAAATTGTTGATTAATAGGGAAGAGCAGATTTCAAAGCATTAAGTTATTTTCAGACAATGTAACCCCCCCCCCTAACCCAGGGGTATAAAAAATAACCATTTTGCTAGATGCACCTTTCTTCATCATAAATAATTATATTACTTGGGTCATTGGCATATAACCCAGGAGCAAATTTTCAAAGAATTAATGCATTTTTCACTATATAATCAATAGAGCCCCGCCCTAATACCAGAACCCTTGACCCTGGGGCCATAAAATTAACAATTTTGGAAGTGGCAATCTTGCTCATCATAACTATGTACTTAGTTAGTTTATTTAATACCCAGAAGCAGAGAAGAAGATTTTCAAAGAATAATGCTTTTTCACTTTATAATCCATAGAGCCCCGCCCTAACACCAGAACCCCTGACCCTGGGGCCATAAAATTCACAATTTTGGAAGAGGCACTCTTTCTCAACATAAGTATGTACTTAATTAGTTTTTTTAATACCCAGGAGCAGAGAAGAAGATTTTCAAAGAATTCATGCATTTTCACTATATGATCAATAGAGCCCCGCCCTAACACCAGAACCCCTGACTCTTGCGCCATAAAATTCACAATTTTGGAAGAGGCACTCTTGCTCAACATATCTATGTACTTACTTAGTTTACTTAATACCCAAGAGCAGAGAAGATTTTCAAAGAATTCATGCATTTTCACTATATAATCTATATAGCCCCGCCCTAGCACAAGAACCCCTTACCCTGGGGCCAAGAATTTCACAATTTTGGTAGAGGACTCAATGCTCATTACATTTCATGCCAACAGTTTGCCTGCTTGATGTCCAGGAGTAAAGAGGAAGATTTTTAAAAATTGCACTAATTTTAGTGGTTTAGGCCCCAGGGGGGCAGGGACCATGAAATTCACAACTTTTGTTCCCCTTCATCCATAGATGCTATGTGCCAAAATTGGTTCAAATTGGTTGAGTGGTTGCAGAGAAGAAGCTGAAAATGTTCAAATGTTAACGCACGGCGCACGACGACGGACAAAAACGGATAGCAATAAGTCACCTGAGTTTACTCAGGTGACCTAAAAAAAAATGATTCTTAACATAGGTTTTACCTGAGGGGACGCACCGGAACTCATCAAAAGGTTGAAGGATGCATTTTTCGTTCAGTGTGCAAGATGATGACGAGCAAGAATGTACGAGGTCCTGAAAATTTATAATAAGTATTTCGCCGAAGAAAAAAAAAATGAATGATTGATCATTTTAAATTATATTTGAATAGTATTCAATAACACCCCCCCCCCCAAAAAAAAAGATATTAAAGAAAGGTGTTATTAAAAAAAAAAATAATTTCCGAATACATCAATATAGGATACGTCAACAATTAAGAAACAAATGCACATTGTGTATTTAATAACAAAATCATATCTGTATAATTGTATCTCAATGAGCAATTTATTGCATGAATGTTAATAAGAAAATTCTGAGGTCGTCAAATTTTAATGTTTGGGAATGTAGATTTACCTTATTCCATTTCTCTATCGGTGTGTATATCCAGCCCGGTCTTTCTCTGTACACTGCAGGCTCAGCAGTGTGAATTTGGAAGTTAATTTCACAAAAATTGGCTCCATTAAAGTAATTCAACGATCTGCATCTAGTAGTTTTTAGACATTCTCCAGCACAATCCAAAATACTGTATCTTGTGTAGGATTTAATTACTCTATTATGTAATCTGTATCAATGTTGAAATGAAAAATAACTGTCTTTCAGATTTCCTCTGCAACATAAAATTAGATTAAACAAGAGAAATAAGAAATTTACAAAATTGAATTTCTGCATGACTCCTGGCTTTCACTATTAACAATGTAACGAGAGAAAAATAACCACTGTTTTTAGATACTTGCTCTTTATGTGTTGCTATGAATCAATATTTACAATTTAAAATGTTTATTACAGATGTATATAGTATTTCAGTCGAAGAAGAATAAGTAATGAAGCGTGTGTACGTCACTTTCCCTGAACGGATTCCATAAAAAATTATGAAGGAATTATCTTTGAAGATGAATCACGCACAAATTTTGCACACCGCAGAGCAGTGAGCAGTGCACCTCTCGCAAAAAGCATATCTATAATCATGACAGTCTTCGACATCGATACCAATGCAAATTATGTTACTTCTGTGTTGCACAAGGATAAACTAACACGCACACACACAAAGACAGAATAAGAGGTCAGTTTCCAAACTTCCAAAAAGTGGCCTCTTAAAACAGGTTTGTATGAGAGTCTTTTAAACTGACATTCCGAATCCATAGTCCATGTTTAGGACCGTTGAAAGGTATTAATAATTGGAGTAAATCTATTTTAATACCTTTACAAAACATTTAGCTCTCTCCTTAATTCCTTTCTCAGAATTTCTTAGTTCTAGGGCTTCATTTAGTGGTTGTCTTCTAATTCAACTGGCATGCCCCCTTCTTTATGAACAGGTTATAAGTTTTTAATACAATTATCTACCTTAAAATGAAAAACCAAGAAATTCGAAAGATATAAAACAAAGATATTTAAATGTTTGTGATTAAAAAAATCTTTATGCATTTGACAATTAAGTTTTAAGGAGTGTATATCCATTGACACTAAAACATAATCTTCCATCGAGAACTTGATTTAATCTTTACTTTGATTTGACACTCAAAAGAAGCTTTTGTTTTCACTGAAATTTAATGTGGTATAATCTCAAACGACAGCCGTTTTATTCAGTGATTGTTAAATGCGGCTTATGACAGATATTCACCTCTGTAAACAAAATTGCTTACATTATTTATTTATAGGACTGTTGAGTCACTCAGGTGAGCCGATGTTAGCTGTTTTCGTCCGTTTACTTTTATAACATTTTCATATCTTTCTTTCAATTTCAAGGAATTTTGGCTTATATCATCTTTGGTGAATGAAAACAAAATTTAGGATTTGGGAATTTTCTTGGTACCAGTCCCCCTGGGGCTTGAGGACGGTCTAAAACCACTTAAACTAATGCTTTACAAATTTACCTCTGTACTCGATATCAAGCAGTCAAATGGTTGACATGATTGTATAGTAATAAGCATTCAGCCCTCTACCAAAAATATGAAATTAATGGTCCCAAGGTCAGGGGTTCTGGTGCTAGGCCGGGGCTCGGTTGAATTAACAGTGAAATGTATTGTTCTTTAAATATCTTCTTTTCTGGTTCTGGGTATTAATTTGATTTAATTTAATAAAAACATTATATATCACGTAACTGTTTTAATTTATCATAAGTATTAATAATTATTATTAATAATAAGCGTGAAGGTCTTCTTTCATCTGTTATTTTTTTGTTGATATATGCGTACTGAGATTTTTTTTCAACAGTTCAAAAATGACAACGTGTAAGAATGTGATGATGGTGTAAGAAGATACATGTAAATGACCATGTATATTACAAACACTTATCTCCTTATTCAGAAAAGAAATGCATCATTAATTCCCACTGCAGTTATACAGTACAATGTTTATTGATATTCTCATTTCCTAGTATGTTTAAGAAATAAAGTCCGCGTTTTCGTGAATGCTGCAGGATAACTCCGAGGTCGAGAAATGTTGTTTGATAGATAAAAACCGAGGCGTTAGCCGAGGCTTTTGTATTTCAAAAAACATTTCGAGACCGAGAATGTTATCCTGCATCATTCACGACAATAAGGACTTTCAGGTTTGATACGTGTTTCTGATCTGATAATTTTTTTTTATAACGTTCGTGATTTATTGGAGAATAATGTCCGCGGTATTTCATTGATCTCGGCAATAATCGTAGTAGAATTATTGATAATCTCATTTCTTTATATGTTTATTGATAAACATTATTTCTTTATATGTTTATTGATAATCTCATTTCCTAGTAAGCTCCGCCAATTTAATTAACAGCCTCTAACATTGAGTGTGCTATAGCAGTCTCCAAAAGCAGCCCCGAGACTTCTCTAAGACTACTTCATGTCAGGTTGGTACTGTACCTATAATATACAAAGTGTCACCTGACAATTCGAGACGATTCTATACCAGGGAGTTCTAGCAATCCGATTAAAATAGATCAAAAATCCCAATGACATAACTATATACTAAATAACAAGTAATCCATTAACTTTTCACAGCTACCTAGTGAATCGACTATTTAAATACAAATTAATAAAATAATGTTGGACATTTCTTTTTTTTTCTCGAAACCAGCTTTTCATTGTATGTAAGTTTTTTCAGCAAGAATTTAATTTCGTATTTGCTGTGAGATATTTTAATGCACATTTATTAATTCTAAATAAAATCATCTATAAAAGATTTAAGGTTGAATTTTCATTCATTTAAATTAAAACGATATTTTAAAAAACCGTCGAGAGCTACATAACCATTTTCGTGAAAAGATATTAACAAACAGAATTCTTGAGTTAAAGGTGCATAGACAAAATTTGAAGTTTATATTTTCCGTATTATATCATGACATATTTTGCAATAGCATTTCGAACGAAAATATATTAAAAATATTATTTCGTCTAAAAGTTATTGAAACTTCAAATCCTGCGTTGGGTTTGATTGAACATCCTTGCACTTTTTCAAATTTTAATATTATAATAAATATTTAGGAAGAATGGCAATCTAGTTGTGTACTAATTAAAAAAATATTAAAACTTGAATGACGCATGCAATAGTAATTATAGTGAATTTCCTTAATTTGATAAAAGTGGGACCTTAAAAAATTCAAATTCATTTTAAGTTTCCACGCTACGTTCATTTTTGCTAAAAAAAGAAATCAAATTAAATTTTCTTTGATTCCTCCTTATCTTTTAAAAATTTAATTATTTGCCAGGCCCATAGAAAGCATTTTAAGTTGGCGGGGGGGGGGGGGGCGGGGAGAGGGTTGGTAGCTAATAATTTTTCACCTACCAACATTTCTTGACAAGCAAAAATAAAAAAAATTTAAAGTAGTCTATATATCAGTAAATTTATTTGGGCGTGAACATATCTTTGGGGGAAAATGATATTCGTACATGCATTTGTTTTTGAAAATGGCATACAAGTAATATTAACGTTGGTAACGTCTATAAACCTAAGATTAATAAAGCAACAATTTGTTTGACTTTAAGATCAGTAATTGAGGAGAACCATTATGTATCCAAATCTCTTCAATCTGATTTTTACAAATTCAATTTCTACTTCTTCAAAATTGAATCTAACAAGACTTATAAGTATATACATTAACTCAAGTGGAGAAAACGGCGTTTGTAAAGATTGGCCGGATTTAACTGGATTCCGTATGAATTCGATACAGTCGCGGTGTCCCCCGTGCTCCTGCGAGGATTCTTGTTTTCGTGAGAATACATGTTGCCCTGACAATTTTTTCGAAAGAAAATTAACGCGATTCTATAATTCAACATTTCAATGGTCACGAAAGAGTGAATTGTTGCCTGAAATTCTTCCACAATATCACATTGTAGATGATTGTCCTGTGAATACAGAGATGCTTGATAAATACATAAACCCCGATAGGAATTTCAGAAACAGAATCTTCGTCACTTCCCTAGTGAGTAATTACACTTACTATAACATCCACTGTGCTTTGTGTAACGGCGAAAAGAAATTAGACATTGTGGAGTGGGATAAACCTGTTGATGAAAATACTAAAAGTATTAATTTCATAGACTCCATGGAGGTACTGGAGAGACTGATTAAGGAACAGAGCAGTTCTGTTATATTTTACCCTCCGACCAGCCTTGGAGACGTCGTCTTTCCTACTTATATAGATGATAATCAGTATTTCACAGAACCATGTCCCAAGGATGACGACCTTCAGATTGCTTGTTCCTCGTCTTATGTAAATGAATTCAGACTATATAAGAACGTTTTCTGTTACCTCTGCAAACTGAAAAACATCAAACGACCTCGGCAATTCACAATTACAAGTCCAAAATCAGCTACGATCATACTTCAAAACGTGTGTACCGTTCACGGTACCTCAGTCGGTAGAGCGCTCGCTCCGTGATCGGGAGGTCGTGAGTTCGTATCTGACTGTCGTGAAAGTGGGTAGCAACTGTTCCTTCGCCATGCGCTCGGCACTTTAAAGTGAAAGTTGCGGGTCCTTCGGATGAGACCTTAAAAACAGAGGCAGGCGTTGGCACGATAAAGATCCCTCACTGCTCAATGGCCCTGAGTGCCGAGTAAAGGTCAAATTTTGAAGCCCTTCACCGGCATATGGTGACGTCTCCATATGAGTGAAAACTTCTCGAGAGAGACGTTAAACAATATACAATCAATCAATCAAAACGTGTGCGAAAATTATCCAGTTTCAGATCCGACATATCCTTATCGAAACTTTTATTGCTTCCTGTTTAATATTCCAACATTTAAATTGTTCCCAAATAATATCTCTACAGATGAAAATGTTACAAGAGAGTATGTTTTCCTTGACTTTTCTGCTGATGTGCAGGAAAGGAGTGAAGGTAAGGGTACATCTGGACGAGGCTCAATTTTCTATAACAGCGTTTTCAATAATGCATCAATTATCGATACAATTTTCTACCAAACTTCATACAGAATGATACCATAAGAAACTGTGACTGTAACTTCTCCTGTTTGTTTAGAAACCCCTGTAACTGTTGTTTCGACATCGCGTTAATCTATCCGATCAAGTGCGTTAAAAACATCCGATCACAAGACACACTGTTCAAACATAACGAGAAACTTAGTATCCAAAATACAGGTTATTCACCTCTGTTTCGAAGACACTACAATAAGAGCTAACAAAGAGATACAAAGAAAGATAAAGCTATTATGTGAGGAAGAATTTCATGAATTTGATCATCCCATTTTGTCAAACAATATTACTTACAAAAACACCCCTACTAATGTTATTGTGATTTAAATTCAAGACACGTGGTTACGATTTACCTATTCCAAGGTTATAGGGTAGAACCGGTTTTATAAATAAAATTGGCAGTAAGCAGGAAATTGCTATAGTCTGTTTCTTCTGAAAACATGTCCTATGTAAAATGTGTTGCCAGACCTTTCTGAAAGATTTTCATGATTTTCAACAGTAATGGGTGGCTAAAAGGGGTGGGGGATAAATAACAATTTTACATCTTATCATAGTTTACTGCAAAAATAACAGCTCACTAGCGACCGATACGCTGGTAAAAAATGTGTAACATCATTTACACTGACAAACCTTTGTTTGCCTTATATGGCTATTGCTATAAATGCGCACAGAGGATGTTACCACGAGCAACTGATCAATTGTTGATTGAATACGTTGTTTACATGTTACTTCGAACACGTGGTTCAGGTCAATTAATAATCATGTCAATGGTATGCAAAATAAATAAAAAAAATGTTCTTATGAACAAAATGCAAACATTAGAAACTATGAAAGATATATCACGGATGTTTTTTGTTGTTAACTAGAAAACATGTTTAATAAAATGCATACGTTGTTAGTGTCAAGTTCAGAACACCTGCACTTCAAGAGTAAGGAAAACGAGCAGCTTCTCTTATGCATTTTTAAAAAATGGACAAAACATGTTTAACATAACTAAACTAGTGACCACGTGTGTTGGCCAGTGAATCCACCTGACAATTGTATTCACCGATAGTACAATAAAAGAATTTATCAAGCGTAAAATTCCCGTAGTATTCGTAGTAACCCATAATGCAATTCTCATTCAGCTGATTTGTCAGTTAAAGTCACATTGGTGCCTCATTTGCTAATCTGACGCCAAAACGGACCCTGGTATTCAGAAAGTTGGCGTCGTCCCTGGTACCCAACAGTTAAAATCGGGTCCTCTATCAAAAGGACACTGATGATGATCAGACGAAACTAGGTAACAGAGTTCATTAAAAGAAAACATTCAATATTTCTTTGATAATTTCATTTCACTGTGGCTTTTAATCTGATACGCAAGTGATAAGTTATGCGATAAAATGGCGTCTGGCTGCCACAGTGCCTTTTCAATTTAAACAACTAAATTGTCTTTCATTTATACTTTTATTTATACTTATATTAACATACTCTGAGGTAAAGAAGTTTAAGTATGACTTTTTACATTTTTAATTTTCAATATTGTAATTAGAACAGTACTTGTCGTTGTCTCTGTCGGTAGCAGAGAAATACATCCCAGACAGGTCACGATCTGGATTCCCAGTGTTCAACATACGGTCACCTGTTTAATTAACGAAAACAAACTGACATTTGACAGCTTCATGCTCTGGGTTAAAATATATTCTTTTTAAAGGAATACATGTAGTTGTTCGACCAGTATAAGTCTTTGGCAACTGGGTGCAAACAATACCGTCATCAGTGAAAAGATGCAGGTATGATTTTATGTACAAAATTGAATTTTATGGCAACACAAAACAATCACCTAAAACGTTGTACATCGAACTGGAACACAACGTAACCATACGTGGGCAAGTCATCCTTCAAAGTTCAACATTTGAATAAGTAATAAGGATAATAATTATTGCAGAAAGGTACGGTAACATTCTGAACATCATAGAAATTTTCAAAAGTCTCTTATTTTACAAATGTATTTTTTCGAATCAATTGCATAATAGGTCCGAAATATACATACTAATAGGAATCCGTTTCATTTATTTTTATGTGTCCTTAAGCTCAGTTGATGGAGGTTCACGAATGTTGAACAGATTGTTAGCTAGAGAACTATAGCTCTATGGGTTTTTTTTAGTCTCTAGCTAACCCAAGATTGTAAATTATATGTACATGGCATGTTTATAAATAGGGGTAGATATAAGAATTAACAAGGTGTCAGGTCATTTGCAGTTTGCCTTACGTACAGTTTAAAGACGAATTTCAATATCAGCGAAAAGAAAGCTGCAGCTCATGATGATCAAGATTGCTATCATTCAATTTAGATCGATTGTAAAATGTCCCTCTCGAGATCTTTTCACGCAACCACTTGCCAGTGGAGAGCTGCACTATTTGTCCTATACTCGGCACTCAAGGCCATTTAGCAGGGATTGATCTTTTTCGTGCCGGCACCTACTGCAACAATACTTCGGTTTATACAGTTTTATCTTAAGTGCCGGTCTCTTTCGTCGCACAGTAAGGATTAACTCCTTACTTCGAAACTTAGATGAGGCGGTCTAACCATTTCGCGCAGTCGACTTGCATTTTATCTTGGGGTCTAATTTTAAACGGTTGGTTGTATATTGCTAAACGTCCCTCGCGAGAATTTTTCACTCGTATGGAGACGCCAACACTTGCCGTTGGAGAGCTGCAAATTTTGTCCTAGACTCCGCACTCTGGGCCATAGAGCAGGGAGGGATCTTTTTCGTGCCAGCACTTACTGAGACACGGGACTTCGATTGATGGAACGCTCTCCACTGTGTAACATTCTATCTGTCACTTACCTAAGGTCCCCTCTGTAGGTCCCGCCAGAAATAGTTTATACTTCTCTGTTTCGTCAGAAATGGCGAACTTTTCGTACAATTCGTACAGACTTGTACCATTCTGGAGAGTGATGGAGACATAAAGGGACGAGTTGTTTCCCCTTGTAAGCTGATGAATTACATCATTTCCTGTATAACGATTTATATGTGTATTGCAATGCACATTGCTTTTTCAAGTAGTGTTCCCTAGAAAAATCAGATTACATTCTTTATGTATTTCAATTAATTTGCTGACCTTTTATGGTAATTCATCATTTGCAACAGAACATTTATGTTTTACTCTTGCCCTCTACAATTATCATTAGGGGGGCACAACACAAGCATTGTAATGCATTTCAACTAATTTTCTGGTTTTCCCTCACATTGACATGTACATACATGTATTATCCTGTGATAAAATATTAATTTTCTTTACAAAGTAATGTTCCCTAAAAAAATCAGATTACATTCTTTATGTATTTCAATTAATTTGCTGACCTTTTATGGTAATTCATCATTTGCAACAGAACATTTATGTTTTACTCTTGCCCTCTACAATTATCATTAGGGGGGCACAACACAAGCATTGTAATGCATTTCAACTAATTTTCTGGTTTTCCCTCACATTGACATGTACATACATGTATTATCCTGTGATAAAATATTAATTTTCTTTACAAAGTAATGTTCCCTAAAAAAATCAGATTACATTCTTTATGTATTTCAATTAATTTGCTGACCTTTTATGGTAATTCATCATTTGCAACAGAACATTTATGTTTTACTCTTGCCCTCTACAATTATCATTAGGGGGACACAACACAAGCATTGTAATGCATTTCAACAAATTTTCTGGTTTTCCCTCACATTGACATGTACATACATGTATTATCCTGTGATAAAATCTTAATTTTCTTTACAAAATTTATATATTTCTAAATAAAACATTTGTCAAACATGCTTTTAGCATAATGGCCCAGTTTTAGTAAGATTTATATTTACCGATCCAATCATTCTCTTCCGGTGAACCGAAACCAGTCTTATACTCCGCCCAGTCCTGGTCAAAGCTCAGGAATCCATTTACTCGTTTTTGTATTACCTTCAAAAAATGAATACATCTACCTGTTCATGCAATTTTCACAGTGACGAAAATCTGATTGATAAGCGTAATAAAGATTCAGATTGTGAGATTCTTGTCCCTTATCAATCCTTTGTACGACAACATGAGAGATTCCAATAAACATTTCCTTTGCCAATTTTAAGACTTTATTAATAAATATCAAATACCGTCCACCCGCCTCCCTTTGTTTCCATGTCACAGTACGCTGGGACTGAATCGGAATCGGCACCATTAGGGTAAATCTGGTATACACCGGAATCAGTGTGACCATTCTCAAGGATTTCCTTACAATCAGCAGCAGGAACTAAATCAGAAAACAATACATGTACAGATTCTCATTCTAGAAATATTTGCAAGTGTGAAAAAGAAGAAACCTTCAATTTTCTTTCCCTCTTCACGTTTAATATAAAGCTTAATGTAATTAAGAAAGTCGTGCATAGCTTTCTTAAAAAAATACGCACGCTAACTCTCGATTCCCGCCTACAATTTTGCAACCATTTAATTCAATCTAAATGGTTATTTGGCCATAAATTCTTTAAATTGTTAATGCAAAGAATAGTTCAATAGTAATTGATGAATTGTCTTTCTACCGGCGCTAGATTTTAAATTTTACCTAACTCCAGCTATATTGATAAAATATGTTGTAAGTTGCTTTGAAATTGGTGGAGAATAGGCATTGTTTGTCAATAAACATATGCCCCCATCCCCGTGACACACAATAAGCTTTGGTATGAATTTGTGAAATTACAGTCAATATTACATGTCAGAAGGACTTTTTAAATTTGTGTCATGGGGGGGGGGGTTAAAATATTTTTTGTTGATTTCTTTAGTGAAAAACACAAGTCTTACCAAAATTTTAGATTTATTCTCTCTTCTTTTTACAAAATAAGTAGTGTTTTATTAAAATACATATAATTATCTATAATTGTCGCGGGGTTAAAATATTTTTTGTTGATTTCTTTAGTGAAAAACACAAGTCTTACCAAAATTTTAGATTTATTCTCTCTTCTTTTTACAAAATAAGTAGTGTTTTATTAAAATACATATAATTATCTATAATTGTCGCATATCTGCGGTGATTTCCTTTGATCTTGCTGTAGTGATATATCCCATATCACATATGCGATAATACTTTCCACGCCCCTTCATATATCACAGTGGCGTAGCATCGTTTTTGAAAGTGGGGGGGCCAGGCAGAGAAAAAATTTTTTTTACTTACCTGAAAAAGTTCACAAGCAAAAAAAAAAAAAAAAAAAAAAAAAAAATTAGTTATAAAAGATTTGGGGGGGGGGGGGGGGGGGGGGGGGTAGGTAAACTTTTTTTCAGTGTCAAATACTTATAGCACCAATTCTTATACTACATTTTCGGTACATTTCTCAAAGTGGGGGGGCCAAACAGGCTTTGAATTAACATTTCCTATAGTGTAAGTAAGGTTGGGAAAAAAAGTGGGGGGGCCAGGCCCCCCCTGGCCCCCCCGGATACTACGCCCCTGTATCATAGCAGGAGGCAGAAATCAGGTCATGAGAAAAAAAATGATTTTATTTCACATGTTCATAACTACAGAAAAATGAACATGTTTAGCTATTTTTTAGCCTTTAACTGAATTAAAATATATGATTACATGTATTTAACCCAGTTGAAAGTTCCCAGTCGTTCAAAAGATTAATCCATTTTGAAATTAAGTTACGGTAAAACGTCCAAATTTTAGATCGTTAAACTCCTTGATGTTTGTTTCTGTGATTTCATGTTTGTCGAGTGCCTGGCTCAAATTAAGATAAATCGTCAAAATCTTCAAACTCAGTTCAAAGTCAAAATCAAATTCACTAAGAAGGTCCGACATGTTGGAGATCTAGCTTGAAATGAATCTTAAGTTCATGACATGCTGAATATTTTTTTTTTATTGAATTTTGACATTCTCAATGAAATTTACGTCATCAGACATGCGACAAGTTGCTTACATCAAAGATGCCTCGTACTATTGGTTATATCGTTTTCATGGGGCGTGGAAATCTCGGGCGCTCCGAGCCCTCGATTTCCATGCCCCATGAAAACAATATAATCAATACTACTCGGCTTCTATGATGTAACCTATACGAAATATTTTAAATTGATCGAATATGTTAACTTTTGAAAATCGACTTGGAGGAAGGTGGGAGAACAATACCATCTTTAGCAGTTCTTGCATTAGAAATGCTTGTGTTCTGTAGTTTGAACATTGAAATTTTCATTCTCCGTCTTTATTGGTGCATTATTCAGTCCAAAATGAGAAGTATTAGCAGGAGTTGTACATACAAATATTAAGGGTATATCTTCTATATAACAGGAAAGGTGTTCGCCGCTTCCAATTTAATTCAAAATATTTAATTGTGCCAGATTGCTTTTAAACTTGGGATATCTACTTTCCATTTTCGATTGGCCATTTAAAACTCAACTCACGATATTATATATTAACAGAAATCCTTTTAATATACCTTAACAGTTGTAGAATGAAATCATATAGTACTAGTATTATTCCTCCTTTAATATTGCGTGTTTACAGAATATTAATCTTATTGCTTCCCTTGTGTATTATAGGCTTTTTTGGTTCTTCTCGGGAAAATGCTGAAATTTAATCACATACGAATGTGTTTAAAAGAAAATCCTCCACTTAGGAACAGGAACAAGAGGCCCAAATGCCTTGAATCGCTCTTCTGATAAAACACTGATTTAAGAAAACTGCGGTCAAGGTAAAAAAAATGTCGATGCAGTTGCTTAAATTTCACCAATATCTATCAGCATATGAAGTTTAGTAATATATCTTGGAAACTGAGGTTTGATCTGAGCTAAATGCGAAGTGTGACGGAAGGACAGAAGGACGGGAGACGGTCGACATGACAAATAATATATGCCCAGGCCATATTCATGGCGGGGCATAAAAAAGAAATACTAAAATAATAATGTGGTTTTCCGAACCTTCACAAACCAAGTCCGTTAACCAGGTCCCATTTTTATGGCACACGATCATTCCGGATCCTCGCTGTACGAAGGAATCTAAGCATTTAATGTGCATTCGTTTTTGTATTCCTATACCTTCCCATTCCTGTACATTCCATTTGGTATTTTCAATAATATCTACAGGGATCCCACAATCTGATAAAGAAAAAAAATTATGAATTTAGCCAATTTTAACATTATCTCAGAAAATAAGATTGATTGTTTGTGTGTTGTTTAGCGTCCCTATCGACGCATCGACGAATGTCTCACTCATAGGGGCCGCAACAATTGTCGGTGGAGAGCTACACATTTCGTCCTATAACACACCTGGCCGTGCCGCGCGGTATTCAATTTGTCGGCACGGCCAGGTGTGTTATAGGACCGAAGACATCCAAAAATAACGCGCGGTATTCAATTTGTCGGCACGGCCAGGTGTGTTATAGGACCGAAGACATCCAAAAATATTAATTCAATGCTTAAATATAAACTATTTAGTATTAACTTTAATATTAATAACAAGCACAAATGGACTTTTTTGTATCACATAACCCTGATCACGTGACTGTCATACAGTGTTGCAGGTAAAAACGCTGCCGAGGAAGTGCATACACTGACTTTAATTTACTCTTTATTACTTTCATATTAAATTCCATAAAGTGCCTTGGATAGTATATACTATTACTAGTGTATTAAGAAGTATTATATGAAAATTTCATCTTGATGGTTATTCCTTTCATCGTACAAATGAATATATAAAAGCAAAGCGGTAACAAGTCCATCCAAAGCAAAATTTATTAAGGGAACATTTTCCCTTATGATTTTTCACAGTTTTACCATAGCCAGTTGAATAATGTCACAACGGTCTTGTTAAAGCTGAACACTTCTCATAAATAGGCACCGTCAGACGGGTTTATAAACCGTTCGATTTCGTTACACCCGATTGCACACTAGAAACTCGCGGACGACATGTATTTTTCCGTTCGCGGTCTTAGATTTTTTGCGTTTATTTGTTTTTATTTTTAATTAATATGGCGGTTCGATAACGTACATCATATATCTAGTTGTTACAATCATATAAACCGGTATTGCGAACGAGGAGGCACTACTTACGTTTACTATAAATGATATGTGCAATAAGTAACAGTGGCGTAGCATCGTTTTTGAAAGTGGGGGGGCCAGGCAGAGAAAAAATTTTTTTTACTTACCTGAAAAAGTTCACAAGCCAAAAAAAAAAAAAAAAAAAAAAAAGTTGCCCGAAGTCGAAAATCCTAAATCGTGGGGGGGGGGGGGGGGGGGGTAGGTAAACTTTTTTTCAGTGTCAACTACTTTTAGTACCAATTCTTATACTACATTTTGGGTACATTTCTAAAAGCGGGGGGGCCAAACAGGCTTTGAATTAACATTTCCTATAGTGTAAGTAAGGTTTGGAAAAAAAGTGGGGGGGCCTGGCCCCCCCGGATACTACGCCCCTGAGTAAAGCCTCTTCTATGCTCAATTTTGTTTATTTTAACATTGCTTAGAATAAGATAGAGTAGTGTGAGTGTTAAAAAGATAAAATACAATGTTATAAAGTACGATCTGTGTAAACATGCCAACGTAAGCCTTCAATTAAGTGATTTGATACAAACAGACCAAAAACTTCATTATGGGGGTATGGTAATTGAGTTTGATATAGAATACTGGTATTTTACAAAATTTTTTGCCAATAGATGATTAGAAAACGAAAAGTTTATGTTAGTTTGTTTAGTAATGTACAATTTCTGTTCGTTTTTTTAAAGAAAAAAAAGTATTATAGTAAACACCAAATAGGAAAACTTAATTGATTACGCTTTTACCTCTAATTTTCCACCAAAAATGTACTGAAATTACACCGTTGATATGAAAAGGGAAGGCAGGTCTGTGAATAAAATATTCATTTATATTGATCAATTACATGACTTTTCTTTTACTTTTAAATTTTTGTTAATATTTATTTTCTAACCTCACCTGACAAAACGCACTCGATTTGTCCAAAAGCTTTTATGATGCATTTTTCATTAATTTCACAGGATGATTCTGCGCATGCATCCGCGAGAACCTGAAAAATATGTAAAATATGTATATAAAAAAAAAAAGTAGATAATTCTTGTTCGAAAGATGAAAAACATTAATGACATTTTGAACCCAAATATTATTTAAGAAAAAAAGAAACAAGTTCCTCAACAGCGCCTGCTCCAAGGGTCTTTAAGTGAGGATTAGATCCTTCCGTCACTGGTTCGAATCCCACTATGGGAAGTGGAGAGCGGGCCTATAAATGAGACCATATAATCCCAGGCCTTGTGTCGCACAAGGTTCGGATATGAAACAGATCCTTCCCTACTTATTGCCCTGATCATACGTGCCGAGTATGGGACAGAAATTGTAGAGGCAAGTGGTTGCGTCTCCATAAGAGGGGAAAATGATCGAGAGGGACGTTAACCAACAATCAATCAATCATCAAAAAAGGGTTACGACAAAGGGAAAGGGCTCTTCTTGGTTCACGTTAACATCTTTATAACACAGATATCATTAGTTATTGTCATGGAAGCAAATAAATGAAGGATATTGGTAGAAGTACACAGGTTGAACTGATTTTCTTCGGTTATAAAAAATTTGGAAATGATTATGGCAATTACATCCTATCCGCTCTTTTTTGTATACCATCTGATTTCAAATCAACATTTAGTAATTCTTTTAACAAATACTTAAGCCTTATAGATATTAATTTGACGTTGATAATCGACCATGTGTTCTCTTCCTTATTTCACAAATTCAAGTAACATAAATGGTTTTAATGTTTAATGCTAAATTTTTACAATTTTAATGTGGAATATTGCACAAGAAACACACTTGAGATTCCTGGAAAAATTTACAAAGTTATTTGGACCGTTCAATAAATAATGTCCTAAGCTCTATTACACTCAATATAGAAAACGTATGACATTAAGGTTGACTTCCTCTCATGATCGAATTTTAAATGAATTGATTACAGTTCATATGACCATCACACAGTAGTTTTATTGTGGGAAGCTGAAAGACGAGGGCTATTCGAGACACTGTATGTAAAGTGAATGGTAAAGAATCATTAAACTAGAGTGAAAATAAACGCTACACGAAAACTGCCGTAAAACTCGTTAAGAATCCCGACGAAATTTTCACAGAAATTTGTAAAATGTTCAGCAACCGGTCTATGTTTTATAAATCAAAAATGAGATTATGGGTATCAGGAATTGGTACTGTCCTCAAGTGGCGACATTAACTTACAACAACCAATTTACTGTTCGCCGAAATATAACAAATTATCACTGATAATGTTTTATTGGCTTTAAGTAAAATTAATAAGCATTCTTTGGGGGGGGGGTAGTTTACACAGTTTAAAGAAACATTTGACAGTTTAAAAAGCTAAGAATTCAATGGCCACCTTAAGTTTGAAAAAGAGTGAAAAACGACATCGTGTGAGAATATCTGAATTAACAATTTTTTTTTAAATCAAAAGTTGAAGTTATCTATGTTTGTCTGAAATTCAAACAAATAGTGAAACGTGAATACATTGCTTTCAATTCTCAAAACAAATTTACAATAAGATTCACGTGAGAAAAAAAAAGCCAAGGTCTGAAAAGAGGGAAGAATTACTAAAGCACAAAAACAGTTTTATACCCCCCATTTTCTTAATTGTTAGTGGTCTTATTTTATTGTTCAAATTCTTATTCGGAGAGGCAGTTCAATTTCTTGAGAATTCTAGAATGCAAATTTTTGCACAAAAAATCGAAATGTGTATAAGAGGATGGAGACATAATCAGGAATCCTCTACATTAAATTTCTTCACGATTCGTCCAATCTTACACTCCATGAAGAAAAAAAGAATT
>NW_026940564.1:0-11923 GCF_032062105.1 Saccostrea cuccullata
CGATTTTCAAAGAAGCCATGTGTTTCTTGCTTTTTTGAAATTAAAATAAGGGCTCCAGGGTCTCCATGTTAGAAAGACATGTTAGGCAGATCATTGTTAGAGTCCTTTAAATACAAGTATAACAAGCTAATTCAGAAATTTTGTGTCCCCCGTTTGGGAAAAAGAAAACAATCGAAAGGGGGTTTGGGGTGGGGATCCCCTTGACGAATTTTGGTTTTAAAATGATACTGAAGCAAATAAAATGAGGTTCTAGAGACTTTTGGTATAAAATTACATTGCAAAAGCTAACATCCTCTTAAAATTCCCAAAAGCGATAGTGTTACACACAAACAGAATGTATACATTTATGACCTTGAAGTTTGACCTGTTGACCTCAGAATCAAGGGGGTTTTTTTTTAAGCCACAGGGAGTTGTTATGTAAAATTTCATTGCAAAAGCTCAAAGGGTTCTCGAGATATCGTGTGGAAACGAAAGGTTTACAACAAAAGACGGAGGACGGACGGACCCAAATTAATATCTCCCATTTTTAAGCGGGGGACAAAAATAGCGACATGTAATACAATCAATACTAATAAAACAAACGTGGCGGGACACTTTGGAGGGGTGAGGGGTAAAGGGACTTTTGGTATTAAATTCATTCAAAAGTAATTCCTCTTGAAATTCCCAAAAAACGATGGTGTTACACACAAACGAATCATACTTTTATGACTTTGAAGTTTGACCTCAAAATAATAGGGGTCTTCTTTAGTCCATAGCTAAAGCCAAGGTATAAATTGCAAATTCTGTCTGTTAAAACACTTTTTTCCCCCATTATCTCGAAAACCCCTTTTGGGTTTTTCAATGAAATTTTACATAACAACATAGGCAGTTACTATGCAAATTTTCACAAAGCTCAAAGGATTCTGAGATATCTGTGGAAAAAAACGGTACGAAACGAAAGACACAAGGGACAGCCCAAATTAATCCCCCCTTTTCAGGGGGGAACAAAAAGTCTTACTTGTATGTTATGCCGTTTTAAATATAATTACCACATACCAAAATTCCCCTTTTTCCGGAGACACTTTTGTAAAATGTTACTCGCTAAATGTATGCATTCTGATACTTTCATAAAATTTTGTGATAAAATAGCTAAACTAAATTTTTAGTGGTGTTGCTGTGACAATGCTTTGTTGGCATGATATGTTTGAAGCATGAATAGTTTACAATTGTAGACCGAGGTACACCTGCTTCCAGTCGCCGAATACCCTCCTTGTGGTACGGACCATTCAGATAGAGCACGCCAGCTTTTGATAGCAATTTTGTATATGAAGGAATTCATCAAATGTAGAAAACAACAAAAGAAAATTGTGAAAAATTTAACTTGAAAAACTAAAATTAATGTCTTTTCATGCATATTATATAAAATATCGATAGGGTTCTATAAAAACTAAAATGACTGAAGTGTCTTCACGTAGGTTTTATTATTTTTAAATTAAAAAAAAGAACAAAAGAACTATCTATGTTGTATAAATGACCAAGACGTGTGAAAAATTACGAAATTTACGACAAAGGCCTAGGTAAGGGGAATTAAATCTAAAAAATAAACAAATCTCCGGTATTTTTGATCCCCATAAGGCTGACAAGTAACTACATTCGACTCTGACGGGAAAATCTAAAAAGGGACTCAGCTGTATATTGCAAATCGAATAATTTCGTATTGGATATCAAAGAGGTTTACAAGAAGGATTCGTAAGAGAATTACAACAGTTAGATTGAATGGTTATTATTGTAGAAAATCCGGAGTGATCAATTGTATTCTAACCAAATAAAAAAATGATTATTTTTTCTTCAGCTTTTTATCATGCTACATGTCACAGCATAAAGTCCTTCATCATAAGTTTGGGAAGGAGTCTTCATTCATTTGGGGGAGGGGGATTGTTTGATATGAAGTTTGCATGCTACTCCAATACATTATCTGGCTTTTTGGAACTGTGTTGCACAGTGCATATAGATGTTAAAATGGATAAATATGTAGGTGCATATATCATTAAGCTCAATATGATTATATATATCAAAAACTATTTTTGTAGGAAAAGAAAGATCTGAATAATCACTGGGTACGTTATGCTATTTATTTTTACAAGTATCTTGATAAACCAAGTTTAAAATCAACAAAAAACCTGATATAATTTGTTTTCCTTTCACTGAAAGTGGGATGCTAAATAAGGTCTATGTATCTGTCCGTGTGTCTTTCTGTCTGTCTGTAACACTTTGAGAAGCCTTTTAGCTTTTGCATTGAAATTTCGCACTGCAAATCTCTGTGTCCCGAGGGAGACCCTTATTGATTATGTGGTCATAGGGTCAAGGTAATTATGCAATAAATTTTGTAGGTAAATCCATGGAGAAGTGAGCATTTGTGCCGACCGACCACACCTGTCGTGTGTTCCTTGTCATGGTCAGTAATGAACAGAAAAAAATCCGTCGCCCATTCAGTGTATAAATAATTGGCTAACAATTTGTATGAAAAACGTCAGTCAGCATTTGAATTAATGATAAATTGTATTTGCTGACAAAGTCATTGTTTCGACCATAGAACTTCCGAAATGATGACTTTAAACGAGACTGATGATATTCTTCTTTCATCAACTTGCTTGTCAATAATTTAACTCGTTTTAGAAATTTTTTTCTTTCTGAGCAAAATTTTGCTATAATAGATTTTTTTCTCCGTTTGCAGGTGATGAAGGAAATTTCCCATAAGAAAGGGAAGTTGACGATAGAAAATTTAAAAGTCATCACATTCATATATGCTTAGTTTTAATTACCATTAGTTTTTTTTTTTCAAGTAAAATAAATATAAACAGAATTCGGACTCTGTTATATTTTATCTAAGCCCACCAGGATATATCTAGGGACTAAGGAATGGAATTTACCATTATAAATTTGCAATACGTCGTCGATATATCTCCCCTTGTTAAAGCTACATGAACTTTTAAAAAGGGTCATTTTCATCTTTTCACTTACTCTTCCTGTCCCCCTTTCCACATATTTGTTCATTCCGCCATATTTAATGAAATTTTGGCCACCTGTCCCTGCTTTTTGCCCTGTAAACTTTTTCACTTGAGTGATTTTTATTGGCTGTGACATGTACACATCTCCGATGCTATTTTTTAAAAAGCCCATAAACTGACCAATCTGTTTGAAAAGTAAATATTCAATAAAAAATAGAACTATTATAATCCAAATTAAATTTTTTTTTGAAGCATTTGCTGCAATTAAAAAGTACACTAACACGGAACACATTTATGTACAGCAAAAATCCATGCAGGTCGAGAAAACGCGTCAAACGCAGTGATAAAAACATTTACCTGAATAAACTGCTATCGTTACAGGGATGTGCACATGTCGAAAGAATTATCCTATTTTATTTTATTGAAAAATGCATCTCAGAAGTCATGTAATCCATTGCTAACTCAATAGTAAAAGATGCTTGGACACACGGGGCCCCTGGATCATTTTATTTGCTCAGGGAAAATATCAAAGGTTGAAAGCTAGTGGGGTTGATTGAAAATTTTTTTTAAAAAATAAACATTGCTCTTGTTTGTAAATGTATAAATAAAATTTTGATTCATAGTTTAGCTTCATTAAATTTTAATAAAGCATGCATTATTACAATCATTCACCATTTGAAGATATTTTCCTGTGATAGGGGGGGGGGGGGTAATAAAACATCATATTAACACTCTCATAGAAATAATTTAAGAAAACTTGAAACAGATAATTATCATCAAATAAATACTATGTATAGGCTTTATTAGAACTAAAATAATTTGATTTAAAGTTATTTATAATTTTATGCACAATGAAAGAAAAAAGTAGCAAGTTCCATCCCCCCCCCTTTCCCCAAAAATCAAGTGCTGAAATTCCCAGAAAAAAATAAAGGAATAGTAATTTCCATGTATTATGCTCATCTATACCATTGTTTTAAAAAATATTGCAAAGTTTGACGAAATTGTGTGCAGCGATTTATGGGGAATTTGCGCTGACAAACTGTTCATCTCTATTTTCAAATATGGCCAAAATCTAAAGGGAAATGGGGAAATTCCAAAAAAAATGAAGAATTCGGAATTTTCTGGTGATGTGCAAATCTACACACACATTGTCTTATAAATATCTGCAAAGTTCGACGAAACTCTGTGCAATGGTTTATGAGAAATTGCGCTGACCAAAAAATAAAAAAAAAAAGTCTGGCTGACGGGTCAAAAACATTATACACGTACCTCCGAACTTATTGCGAGGAGTATAATAAACGATTTTGATTCTGTGGTGCAATGATAATGAAAATAGAATTTAATGTGAATTAAATTTCTAGACATAAATAATTAATGATTATTAAAAAAAAATATAGGAAGAGAGAGAAAACTCCCCATGAGAATTCCACATTCTAATATACCTCCTATTAGCTTTTTAAAAATTCTCTTGTCTGTTGTCCAGGTCCAGGTTCGACACTACTTTGAGAAGGTATGTGGAAAGTAATTTATTTGTGATGAATTTCACGTTTATTATACCCCCCGCTTAAAAGTGGGGAGGGTTATAGTACTCGGTAATCGTTATGTCCGTCCTCTTGTGGCTGGTTTTGGGGTACCAATCTCTTATCCGCAAATCATCTTGCCCCTTTGTGAAATTTAATAAAATTTTACAAATTTTAGATTTTTACCTTACCATTGTGCAACTCCTATTTTACTTTTGGGGTGTAGCAACAGGGGGGGGGGGGGCTCCCCCTTTTTTTTTCCGCGACCTAACTTATATTATAGGAAATGTTAATTGAATGTGTGGTTTTGTTTTGTTTTGTTTTGTTTTTTTTTTTTTGTTGAACTTTTTAGGTAATTAAAAAATTTCTCATGGCCCCACTTTTAAAAGATGCTACGTGCCTCTTTTTGATTCGACACATATTTTGGGTTTACAACAACAGAAAAATTGGGACTTTGCCATTATAACCACATGGGAGGCGGGGTATCATTTAGTGACTCATTGCTAAACACCTCTAGTTTCTTTTTAATTTGGGCGTTTGGGTTAATTTTTTGTTCAAATTAAAATTATTATCCAATTTATGAAGTTTTGACATCCCGTCTGAGAAAAATCCTTGATCAGTTCTAAGGCTTAATAAATGGTAAGGACAAAGGGGAAAAGGATTTATACCTATTATTGCCCTAACGGAGGGGAAAGGGGGAAAGAGAGAGAAAGTTCAATATACGAAAGAGTTACTAAAAATTATCCGTATTCAACCAGTGTCAAGTATCCCTACTCTAGCTCTTAAAATTATCTCTCAAATACTCCTAAAGAAATTATTTTTATACAAAAAAATAGCTGACTATCAAGATATGAAATCTCAAAGACTCTCTGTAACAACATAAAACAGTTACTTTCCCTAAAGTGCACTCTTTTTGTGAAGTGACACATTTTTTAAAAAAATTAAAATTTAATTGGGAGAAAAGTCTGTTTCCAATAATATTTAAATAACGGCAATGTCAAATTTTTTTATCCCCCCCCCCCCAAAAAAATCAAATGCCTAAATGTCAATCTGAACAGGGGCTGGCCTTTTTCCGTGTTTTTGTGTGTGTGTTTAAAAAACGTATAGATGGCACATCAAAATTTGTATTCTGGTTAATTGCTTATAAGATTTGAAGTAAATAATTACCGTACCTCAAATTATTGGTTTAGATTTGAGATTATCTAAAATAATCAGTTATAATTGACAAATGAATTTTGACGCAAACCAACTGCAGACTTTTCATGACTTTGTATAGAATGTATATTAGAAGTTCCTGTAGATAAACAATTCACAATTATAGCTTATAACAGCAGTTATAATACTTTAACCCCCCCCCCTTTTGCCCGCAATCCAATAACTTCTTTTCCACTTTGAATTTTTCCCCGATCAAAATGGATCAGCACGGGCCAAGTTTCGACTGCTATTGTAGGAGTAATGCAGTTGTTTTATATTGAGCTTTTATGGAGTTTATTTCTTTTTTTGTGATGCATATTTCAATAAATGGGATTCAGGGTGTATATCACTTGACTTGTGCACATCTTTGAACCGATGCAGTAACCTTATTTCCAGGTATGGGTTTTCAGCTTGGGCTTTCTAATGCATCAAATTATTTTAGGATCTGCAAATCAAAGACGTAGGTTGTTTTTTCCACAAATGATATAATTTCAAAATGTGTTTGCAGATTTTACTGCTTTTTTTTTCAAGTTTATTTGATAAATTGGCGCACTGTAAATCATCTATGATCAAATTTTTTCCCAAAATTACATTTTTTTCCTTTTGATTCAAATAATAATTAGAAATATGATTATTATTTTTTTGTTGTGGTTTTTAAATTCTTGATCACCTCATGTGTTCTCATATGCTTTACCATGGAGCTGTGCACAAGTGATAAAGCCAAAAAAACTTTAAATGTAACGACCGCTTGGGGTATATATCGTTACAAAGAGACAATGTATCTGAAAGAATTATGGGGGAATCGGCTATAGTTGGTATGAAAAAATTACATGATGAAAATGTTGGTTTTTAAAAATTTATGTCAGCTTTTGCTTTCTTTAGAGAAATCAACGGAAAATAAGTAAAAAACAATTTTTTTAAAACTGAATTTATTTTTATTCACCTGTTCTATAATCACAGAACTTAAATACTTATGGAAATCATAGTATAACCTACTCTGTACTGTATGGAGTTTTTCCCCTCGATGGGCAGTCACGTGATGAATGCATAGTGGTCATGGAATTAGGGGTTTCGTAGAAATTTTTTTTCTCAAAATTCGAGTCAATCCCCAAATATGATTTTCGAGGACGATCATTAAACTCTTATTCGAACATGCATTTTGAAATAATTGAACATCGTATTTTTCATGCTTTTTTTTGAAAAATTAAATTTCCTTTTTTTCACGGTAGTAAATCGTCGTCAGGCATTTAATAAATATTTAATACTTTTTATATACTTTAGATAAAAAAGGTATGGAATTTTTTTTTTCCAATAAAAATGTTTAGATTTAAATGATCACCGAATAATCGTTGTTTATATTTCATTCTTTTATGTTGTCAAGAATATCAGTAGAAATAAGGATTGGCTTTCGTGTTTTCGTAAGAAAAACACCCACACGGCTATAAAATCAGTATAACTGATCACTGCACCTTTTCTCTAATAAATTCAAACATTTATAAAGTGTTTGCCTCTTAAACACAATTATCTTGATACAGGCAACCCTGTAACATTCTCCTAATTTTTGTTGATCAGTTGTGACTCATGGGTAACTTTTTGATACACTATACAAAAATAAAAAATTTAACACTTCAAAAAAGACAAAGCTTTAATTAAATATAACTGTAAATGCTTTCTATTTATTTATTTTTAAGTTCTATGTTTTAAGAGCCCAAATATCTTGAAATAAATTTAGTTTAAAAAAAATGTTGCTTTTCCTAATTTTAAAAAGCCCTAGGGTGAAGAATTTTGCTCTTTGTACAAAATCAAAAATAAATAGGAAAAATTAAACAAAAAATGGCAGTTTTAGCGAGTTTTTAAAAGCTTTATTATACAATTAAAAACATTGACCAGAATTTAATTTTTAATTATATAAAAAAGCGTTTAAAGGTGTTCTGTGTTTCTTTTTTGAATATTATTATTGAAAATTCTATTTATTCCTTTCGCAAAACATTTCTATATCTTAAATGAATTTTTACAGGATTTTAAATTTGGCTTTTGCGAGGGTGGGGAGATCACTAAAATTGAATATCGCTAAAAATTAATTGTTTTTTTTTAATAGCTTCTTTAATGTGCGTTTTTAAAAAGGCTAAAAAAAAAATTCCCAAAAAATAACATTTTTTTGGGCAAAACGCGGATAAATTTGCGTCTCACTAAACTTTCCTCTTATACGGTGTATACTTCTAAACGCATACAACTAGTAGTAGTGGAGCTTGCACTTTACGACTGTGAAATAGGAATGGCACTCATAGCAGAAGCAGTTGCGTCCATACGCCTCTGAACGCAATTGAAGACTGCAGGGCAGGTTTATAGTGGGAGAAAACAGTGGATATACAAATACAAAATAATATATAGTTTTTATATGATTTCAGAGAAATGAAATGTACATTATTTGTACATGTCAAAAAAGGAATAGTAATGGTTGTAAACAGATTAATCAGTCAGAAAGATGGTATCCGGTTATAGTTTTCTGTGTCCCGGCAGGTCTAATTGAAAGTGTTACAGCGCATCAGGAACAACGCGTGAATGAAGTGGAAAACACTAGCGTAAGGCACAAACGCAAGAGCAAAAGTAACAATGGGCTAGCGAGTTTACGCAAATGCGCTTGTGCATTTATAACAACACACTAGCGCGATGTGACTCTGTGCTATAGTGCATTTGAAACAATGCCAGAACACACTGTTTACACCAGGTCGTCAAGCTAACACATAAAAGATTGTGTAAAGTGTAAGCATCACGACGTGTTTCGTGTAACTTGTAGCACATCGACGTTTTGTTTTATGTTTAGCGTAACAGCATGTTGAGAATAACGTGCTAGTGCATTAATTATCACTTTATGCGAGCATATTTTTCCTAATATACTGTTTCACTTTTGCGAATTACCTTATCTGGACTTTAACATTATGTTGACCGACAAACTAGAAATAGATTGCTCACCTACTCAAACAAACTGGGATGAAAGCTGTTTCAAGGATTTCCATCCCTAAAAGGACAAAATTCTCTACCCTTTAATGTCCGTTAAGTACATAATACTCTGATATTATATTAAAGCATTTTATAGTAGAAAATGATTTCCCACAAGAAAGTTTCAAAAATTTCATTAATTAAGCAATAGTCAATTAACAAAGTTTACATTGAAGTCTATAAAGAAATGCCTTATCGTTTTTTTTTTTACAATAAAAACTCAAATAATTTGAATATCACGGATACTGCGGTGAAAAGATGCATTGAAAAATGAAAATAGAATGATAATTGAAACAGCTATTATTTTAAATTGCTTTTTTATTATTTTTATTAATTAAAAAGGGGGGAGATAATTCTACATTCAAGGTCAAAACTAGGACAATTCCCACTTATACACGATAATAGTAATAAATGGGAAGTGTGTCTAAATAAACTGAGCATTCAATACCTATATAGTTGTTATGTATTCATTTTCATTAAATTTGTTCCTATTAGGGATTGAATACCTCAAAGCTTTTTTCTTCAACTGATGCATTTAATAACGGACTTTTGCGAAGAAACTAACTTTTACAGTTGACGGTTGACTTGGAAATTCAAACCTGTGTTACGTATGGGTACAAAATTGATAATAGATCAGAAAATCTATCTGTTGGTCATACATGTCGGTATTGCTCTTCGTAAAGTCCTCATTCATGTTGTTTCCTCATGCTATTGACATGATTTTGTCTGATACTTTTACCCTAGCTCTAGTCCACTGATTAAAACAAAATTGAATTTACATAAGATATCAATGATAACTGAAACATTCCTTTGGCAATCAATTAAGTTTGAATTGATATTGCTTTTTCATATACTGGTAAACGGGAATATATGGCACACTACTAATTCTAGCGCTTTTGCCAAGAGCCCCTAAACGCCTTAAATTTATTGTGCACTAACAGCTTTTTAAATATATTTATTTAGATTTGTGTTTTTTCAAAGCTTTTACATAAGTCCATGTAAACCAGAATATGCTATATGTCGAAGGGTCGTTGGATGTTACATATATACTAGCCTTGCACATGGTAGGATGGGTCGAAAGATTTTTGACAAATTACAATTTATTTAAAACATTGTTACCCCGGTAGTTGTAAGCCGATTCGTATCATTTAAGCATCTTTTGAGTTTGGCTTTACAGCGTTTCATGCATTTTTCGCCTCGAGGTAAACAATGCAATCAAGCATGGTAATTGAGCTCTCAGACAATACATGATTATGATTACCGTTTATCCAAGTAACTTTCTTTTAATGCATGCTTTGTTTTATTATTTAACAAAATGCCTATAAATATACTCCATTTCTTTTATTTAAAATGAAAATAAAATAAAGTTAACATTGTGCCACATCCATGTGATTGCAACACCACAGTAAAGTTGAAGAATGTTTAATTATATACAAAGTGCAATTGTGTTTCCATGCTTGACCGTAAACAAGTTAATTACGGATGTAGATGAAAAAAAATTACATTTATAAGTTTAAATGAAAAATGCAAGCGCTAAAATTTATTTGCGCCAATGCATTCCACTTGCGTTTGCGGTAAAATATGTATGCGCAAAAATTTTTTCGTTTGACAGTAAACGATACTGGGCAAAATAAGATAGGAATCATATTTTGAGACAAAAATAATTTTTTCATACTCATGAATTTATGTGACAACAAGGCTTAAGTAGTTTTAAAAACATGTCATTTACATGATTTGATACTTAAGTCACACTTGTTTATTGTGTTTTGGGACATATTGGTGAAGAAAGTACATATGTACCTGGCGTTAAAAAATATATGGAAGCATAAAAGTGTCAAAGAGGTTTTTCTTTAGTGAACATAAGAAAAAATCAATAATTCTGGCCAGAACTGGAGATAAGACACTATTAGGAGGCATATGAGTATGGACGAACACTCCATGGCAGCATGGATGCTGGAAGCTAACAAAACGCAATGTCACGTTGCAAAAAGACTATCTTTCCAAACGCAGAATTAACTGTTATGGAACCGATATTTACAGGCAGAAAACTGTCAAGAAAGGCTAAAATCGGGACGTCCAAGGTGTACGGCAGTCCAATTTTGCTGAGACGCACCGCTTCCAAAGTGCTCTTAAGCGTAAATCTGGGCATCAGAGAGCGACGGACAGACAGATTTCTACTTAAACAGTTTTAAACAGACTTCAGAAAGCAAATCTCAAGGCTTGCCGACCAGCCGAACGTCCTGTATTAAAATTAAAGTCCCACAGAAATCGATTACAGTGGGTAACAGAACACAAAAAATTAGCAATAATGTCATTGGGGTTCAGTTCTCTTCTAGACGAGTCACGATTTTGTTTGGACTTCCGCGATTACAGAAGACTTGTTTGGACTGCAAATGGGGAAAGATATGCGGATTGTGTCATTTCTGTGCAAAACAGAGTAAATGGACGTTTGGTGATGATTTGGGCAGGCATAAGTATTGTCTGCAAAACTGATCTGCACATTTTGAAAGGCAACCTGACAGGTTAAAATACCGAAATTATATTCTTCGTGCTACTGTTAGACGTATTGCATGTATTCTGGGGGAAGATTTTCATCTTTTCATCTTAAAGGATGATAATGCTTGACCTCATAGTGTCCGAATCTTAAGCGAGTACATGGAAAGTGAAACAACTTAGCGTATGGACCCGCCAAGTCGTTTTCTAGACCTGAAATTAATTGAACATGTATGGAACATTCTTTAGCAAAGCATTTCAGTTCGTCGTACAATTCCCCAATATCGACTAGAGCTTCATACAGCATTGCATGTGGAATGGCAACAGATCCCTCAGGCTAGCCTTGGACGGCTGACGGGCATCATTGGTCTGCGCTGCAGAGCCTTGTGGGGAGATCATAAAAATACTGACAATCACTTTAGTGACGTCATTTGACTCTTCGGAAAAAAATCTCATTTTCAGGCCTATGCCCAACATGCCGAATTCTAAAGTGACCGTAATGAATAATTCGTATCGTGTGTTCAAACAAATTTATCATATCCAATGCCTTATTTTACTTTTTAAATATAAAATATGATACTAAAATTAAAAATGCATTCTGTTTTCTATGATAGAGTATTTGTAAAATATATTTAATTTGATAATCCTTAATATTTTTTGCTTAGTATATAATGTATTTGAATACTTATGAATAAGATATCAATGATAGGTTTTGTTATAAAGTTTTGG